>NC_090751.1:70507503-70565003 GCF_036898095.1 Palaemon carinicauda
CGCCGACAGGGGAATCTTTGTTCCTCTGCCGCCCACGACGTCATCGGCACAGGAAACCGGTAAAACTGCAGTATACAAGAATACAGTAGTACAAATATTTCTCACATACTCTGTGTATCCTACCACAGTCTATTGTTGGGACTGCATAGCATGTTGGGGTTGAAGTATTCCCTCAATACCCAGATGAATCCTTTGATCATCGGGACACATATAAAAACACCGTTCAGTATTAATATACTAGAGGTGGAGAAGTTAGTATAAATATTTACTAACTCCGGCTCTACGTACGGGAGTTGTTCCGCCCTGTATTCTCCCTTATAAGGAATTTAAATATTAATATTGACGGAGATCTCAGCGATTGCCTAGGAGAGGAATCACATATAGGCTCATGTGTCTTTCCTATTTCCTTTCTAGCTTACTATCCTAAGCTATGAAATATAATAGTAAGTATTACTATTAAAAGTATGCATTTACATCAATGATATAAACAACTGTATACTCATTTCACCTTTTTTTCCTTTACAGGAGGAGCCAATGGGGACGTGTACAGTTGTGTTCTGCAACCACAAGAGTAAGGACTTTTGCGGGCATACGATGTGCAGGTCTCATGCCCCCTGCTGCAACGTATCTGGATCCCTGAGGTACTGGGACCCGAAGGGTTGCTCCAACTGCTCGACCTTGCTGACCAACGCCTTTGGAGAAGATATCCTTGCCACCACAGAGGCAAGGGATACAGCAAAGGAAACCCTTCGTAGGTGGGTAAGAGGGTTCCAAAAGAACTCTCCGGGACCTTACCTACCTAACGAATCTCTTAGGTGTCTTCTGTTCCCTAAGGCGCAATCCAGTGTGGTAGAGCCCCAGGAACAGGTCCAGCTCCCCTTCATTCAACTGAAGATCGACGCGGACATTAACAAGGCACTTGAAGGCACGGACATCCACCAAGAATTGATTTCGGAGGTGTCTACCGACACCGAATAGGACCTACTGCAAGAAGGCCCTGAAAAAGACGTGGTTCAACCACCAACGGATGAAGAAGGATCCGTTTCGACGGTGACTGAGGACCCCCAGTTCCCCGTGACGGCATATCAACCTATGCCGTCAACCTCTTCAGCCCCAACTCCCCAACCGACTACACAGGTCGACGGGAGCGAGGCGCTCCTAGCGTCAATCCAGCAAATGTTGGCAGTGTTACGGAAGGAACAAGAAGAGATGAAGCAAGACATCAAGTAGACGAAGAGAGAGGTACAGGAAGGGAAATGCCCTGGCGCTTCCAGGGGCTCTAATAAACCCCTTAAAGTATCTGACCTCCCTCACTGCTCCAAAACCAACCTTTGGAGGTATACGGAGCACATGCCCATGATGAATGGGAAGCTTTACATCTCCGAGAAGTTGAGGGCCAAATCCCTTGAAGATCTTGAATTCTGGCTAAGCTTTTCAGCGTACCCAGATTGTTACGTGAGACTGCGAGATGAGCCTGCATCCCGCGAGGAGACGGTACCGAAGGAAGTCATTGTCTTCAAACATGACAAGGCACAAGCTATCCTTACCAAGACCCTGAAAGGAGCCGGATAAACCAACTCCAAAGTCTCAGCATTGAGCAAGAGGGATCCAACCTTCATTGCTCCTTCCTCCAGAGCTCTTCCCTTTTCGGTGAAAGCCCTCCACTGTATCATGAAAGCAGTCAAAGAAGGAACACCCTGCCCAATTCTAGAGGAATGCAAACCATTATCTCTAGCTATGCCCACCTATGAGGAGAAGTGGAAAGAGGTACATCTAACCTTCTGCGTCTCGAAGTTGGATCTGGAGATAGCAAGCCAACAGTTCAATGAGAACCTTCCAAAGTTGCCAGATCATCTTTTGAGAAGGGAACAGGAGACGAAAGAAAGACTTGTCGCCTCCTTGTCTCACCAGAACTGCTTGGAAATGTGTGCAGGCCTAACTAATGCCCCAGACATGTATATGGTCTTAGCTAAGTCCCACATGGGTACCCTTGTGAAGGACTTATATGCCTTTGTCAGGTCAAGGAGGACCTGTAGAGAGCATGTGTTCGCCGCAGCAACGGTGAAACACAAACCCAGAAAGCTGATCTCATCATGCATCTGGGGCAAAGACCTTTTCCCCAAAAGATGTGGTCCAAGAAGTCATTGCCAAAGCCGCCATGGAGAATAGGAACCTTCTCCAAAAGTGGGGCATGTCTTCAAAAAGGAAATGTTCCTCAGACAGTGGTCCCCAGCCTAAGAACAGAAAGGCAAAAAGACCACGTAGACCTGGACAACTTCCGGCCGAGACCATAACCACGGTGCCTCAAATGGTAGCCCAGCCGCAAATCACCTTACAGATGGTCCCTCAGCAGCTGGTGGCCCAGTCCCCTGTCTTCAACCCAGATTTTGAAAGGTGCACGACCACCTTTCGGCCCTACAAAGGTAAAGGCCCAAAAAGAGGCTCATCCGGAAACCCCCCAAGGGGTAGAGGAGGAAACAAGTCCTCAGGAACCTCTAAGCAGTGAGAGGTTCCAGGTAGGAGGCACACTCTTCCACTTTCGGGATCGTCGGACCTTCGATCCCTGGGCCCACAGCCTAATCACGAATGGACTCGGTTGGAAATGGAACAAAATTCCACCCCCTTTTCCAGACATCTTCCAACACTCCACGCCCTTATTGGAAGAATATACCTCAGAACTCTTGAACAAGAAGGTAACAAGAAAAGCGAAGTCCATCAAATTCTAGGGAAGGCTGTTCTGTGTTCCCAAGAAAGACTCGGACAAACTCAGAGTCATTTTATACTTGTCTCCACTCAACAAGTTCATCGAGATCAACAAGTTCCGGATGCTTACCTTGCAACACATAAGGACCCTTCTACCCAAAGGGGTGTACACAGTCTCAATAGACCTAGCAGATGCTTACTGGCACCTACCAGTCAGTCGCCCCCTCTCCTCCTACCTAGCATTCAGACTACAGAAGACAAAATTTGTCTTCACAGCCATGCCCTTTGGGCTAAACATAGCCCCAAGGATATTCACAAAGCTAGTGGATACAATCCTCCAGCAACTACGCTCTGAGGGAGTTCAAGTAGTAGCATACCTGGACGATTGGCTGGTGTGGGCAGCATCCAAGACTACTTGTCTGCAAGCGGCCTGAAAGGTGATCCAGTTCCTGGAGCACCTGGGCTTCAAGATCAATCGCAAGAAGTCTCGCCTTTCTCCAGCTCAGAAGTTTCAATGATTAGGAATACATTGGAACTTACAGTCACACCATCTCTCCATTCCCTTAAAGAAGAGGAGAGAGATAGCGGGAGCTGTCAAGAGACTAATCCAACACAACAGTATTTCAAGACGCCAACAGGAAAGAGTATTGGGGTCTCTCCAGTTTACAGAAGTGACAGACCCGGTGCTAAAAGCACAGCTAAAGGATACTTCAGGAGTCTGGAGAAGATATGCATCAAACACTTGAAGAGATCAACGAAGGTTGACCCCGACCCGATTGTGCACGCTATTAAGGCCGTGGTCAACAGCCAAGAGCCTAGCATGGACAATTCCCCTGCAACCACCACAACCATCAGTGGTGATACACATGGACGCCCCCCTGGAAGGATGGGGAGGCTATTCGCAAGAAAGGAAAGTGCAAGGGAATTGGTCGCATCGGTTCAGAACCTTTCACATCAACATCTTGGAGTCCTGACGTTGAAGAAACTATCCCCTCGCAGAGCAGTCCACATCAGACTGGTCCTGGACAACGAAGTGATAGTAAAATGTCTAAATCGACAAGGCTTGAGATCACCTCACATCAATCACGTAATGTTAGCCATCTTCTACCTGGCAAGGAAGAGAAGATTGCATTTATTAGCAGTTTACCTGCATGGGTTCCACAATGTGACGGAAGAGGCTCTATCCAGGCGAAAGCCGATAGAGACAGAATGGTCCCTAGACGCAGACTCATTCTCCTCCATCTTAGAAAAAGTTATGTAGCCCCTTACGTGGACCCTCAAGCAGAAGGGATAGACGCCATGTCTATTGACTGGAACAGATGGAACCGGATCTACATGTTTCCACCAACCAATCTCCTGCTAAAAGTCCTCGACAAGCTTATATCCTTCAGAGGAACAGCTGCTGTAGTGGCCCCAAAATGGCCCAAAAGCAATTGGCTCCCTCTAGTTCTAGAACTGAAACTGAAGCTGTTTCCTCTGCCGAACCCAGTTTTATCCTAACTGGTTCAGAAGTTGATTGTTTACGCTTCATCCTTGAGAACCAATAACCTACATCTCATGATTTTCTCGCCCTAGCAGTGAAGAAAAGGTTTGGGATCTCAAAGGACAAAATTGACTTCATCGAAGAGTACAAGTTAAGTTCAACTAGGAGACCATATGAATCTTCTTCGAAGAAGTGGGTTTCCTTTGTGAAAGCAAGGAAACCAACAGAAATATCAATATATTTCTGTCTTTCTGTCTTCATCCACCTACACGAACAAGGCCTGGCTTCCACCACAATAACTGCATGTAAGTCGGCTTTGACTAGACCTCTTCTGTACGCCTTTGAGGTGGACCTCACAAGTGAAATCTTTAATAAGATACCAAAAGCCTGCGCTAGACTCAAGCCAGCAACTCATCCAAAGCTCATCACATGGTCGTTGGACAAAGTCTTCAACTATGCTTCGAATCTGAACAATGAGGATTGCACCCTAAAGGATCTAACATAGAAAGTTATTTTTCTGTATGCAATAGCCTCAAGGGCTAGAGTTAGTGAAATAGTGGCCCTATCCAGAAATGAAGGCCATATTCAGTTCCTAGACACAGGAGAACTGAATCTCTTCCCTGATCCTGCCTTTCTCGCCAAGAACGAGCTCCTCACCTAAAGGTGGGGTCCTTGGAGAATCTGCCAACTGAAGGAAGATGTCTCCCTATGCCCAGTAGAGTGTCTCAAGGTCTATCTTCAAAGAACTTCAGACTTCAAGGAGGGACAGCTCTTCCGAGGCGAAACCTCAGAATCAAACTTATCCCTAAGACAACTGAGAGCGAAACTCACCTACTTTATTCACAGAGTGGATCCTGACAGCACACCCGCAGGTCATGATCCAAGGAAAGTTGCTTCTTCATTGAATTTCTTTCAAAACATGGACTTTGAAAGGCTCCGCTCATATACGGGGTGGAAATCATCCAGAGTCTTCTATAAACATGCGAAGTAAGTGCACGAGATAAAACACTTTGTGGTGGTGGCAGGTAGTGTCATAAAACCTGTCGTCTAGTGGTGCGATGAATAGTGGACTGTTTTGGGACTCAACAGTGCATCGGGTGAATAGGTATTAATACCTTCGAGTGAAAATCACTACGGTTATTAATAGAATGTTCTATACAGTTGCAGAATCTAACCAATAACACCAGTGCCATATGAAAATTTGAACACAGTTTTGATGCATATCCAACATCTGAGTGAAACTAGACATGTTCAGCTTCACATTCATCTGAGTGACATTACATAATGAATTCATATATGTATATTCTTGCCTTACAGGTCAGAAATATATATAACCATGATGTTTATCTATGCTAGGTTAGACTTCTACTTTATTATGTATACATTTATAATTTATTTTTCTTATGAAAATAAATAGAAAAAAATGTATCTGCATCTTTTAACCCTTAGTAAATGAAATAAAAGAGCCCAGAGTTTTATTCTATTCCTTTAAATAAAATCTAGAACGTACTGATGTCCAAGGCACGAAAAGGTAATCTCTAGAAAGTTTCCCTTTCGTTCTTACGGATATACATACTTTGAATCCTTATAGTCGAAGTCGACACTTCCCCTGCAGGTGGCAGGAAGACCTAAGCTAGTTCCAAGCTCGGTTGACATGACAAATAACGGTAATGTCATATATACGGGTCTAGCAGACCATATAAGGAACTCATTCAAAGTAAAGGCACTTATACAAACCCACAGATATAGTACTTTCAAGTTAATTCTCTGGTAAGCTTCCATCAGGATGACATGGCCGAGGCCAAGAAATGGATTTTGAGCAAAGCGAAAAATCTTTTTTTGGGAGAGATAGCCATCTCGTCCCGATGGACCCACCCTTCTTTCTTAAATGACCCCACCCGAAACTACTATATCTGCGGCTATTCCAGCTTAAATGCAAGTTAGGAATGATGGGCTGTAGTAGTACGGAGAGGAGGTCCACAGGATACCTCTATGTGTTGTATCTAAAAATACGTCCACTGATATTATGCGATATCCTTAAAGCAATATTAAGGATACTCGCGCCAGTAGTTAGAATTCTGGAGACCTATAGTTAATTCTCTGGGAGTATCACTGTAGCAAATATCCCTTAGAAAGCTACCTAAAGGAACCTTCCATCAGGACGACATGGCTATCTCACCCAAAAATAGATTTTTCGCTTTGCTCAAAATCCGTTATATATATATATATATATATATATATATATATATATATATATATATATATATATATATATATATATATATATATATATATATTGTCAAAAGTTCTTATTGCATGAATAGGGAGGATAGTGTTGGAAGTAATATCCGTAATAAAATTGGCCAGTGGAAAGAAAAACACATGGGAAAACTTAACAATATTTATTAACAACAATTTTTTAGAGAAGCCAACCTTGTGACTACCTAACAATTTAACAACTTAACACTAAACAAATAACAATTAATGATTAACAAATAACTACATGAACATTTTAACCAATTAGTAATCAACAAATAACACAACCATTGATAACAAAATTTTCCAACGGGAACAACACACTCTTAACGAGAGAGTCAAATAATGATTACACCCAAATGGGTAGTTTCAACAATATTCCCCGACGGGAAACAACACACTCAACTAGAGAGAATTGAATAATTTAAATAATTAAACAAAACACTAAATACCTAAATGTGCTCAACACTCTTTGAAGCTGGAGAAATCAACACCCACAGCTCCAAAAAAGGTTGCGGCTCCACAGGCACACTACTACAGTAGGGAGTACAGCTCTGTAGGACTCCTCTCCAAAGGCAGGGAAATATAGCCCCAAATCAATAAAAAATGGGTAATGAAAGTTCCTACCTGGCCACTGTCTCCCTATGTATCACCACGAGCTCCAAGGCTCCCGCAGCTGGTCATGACGAGGATGCACCTTAACCTACAATACACTGGCATCATAGCCCAAAAAGTCCTATATATAATACACAATTAAATATCTTAGTATATCAGAACAAACCAATAATTGATTTAGGGGAACCTTTAGAAAACACTAGAGTGTATACCACTCAAAGAAAAACTCCTAAACTTTTTCTACAAAACTATCTTTTTAACAGAACTACATCCTAACAAATTTATTTCATACAACCTTAAATGGAGAAACAAGCAAGGCGGCGTATGAGAAGGATCAAGCTAATACACTAAATTCTAGAAAGTGTATCAGGAATTTTGTTGTCAGTCCCTTTAACAAGTTTTATCACCAAGTTGAATTCTTACAGAAAAAGGGCGCGGCACAAAATCCTCTAGTTTGCTCCCTTCATCCACTCGATGAAAACCAGTGGATTGTGATCTGACCATTTCTCAATCGGGAAGGAAAAATTTGTCACATACGGCTTAAAATAGTTAAGAGCTCGGACCAAAGAAAGAGCTTCCTTTTCTATTGTGGAGTAACGTTTTTCAGCTGCCAGAAGCTTTTTGCCATAGTAAGACACAGGCTGAACACCGTCCTCCTTTCTCTGAAAGAGGACACCTCCAATGCCAACGTCACTAGTATCCACTGCTACAATAAAAGGCCTCTGAAAATCTGGGGAAGTCAAAATGGGGTTAGTAATTAACACTGATTTAAGTTTATTAAAAGTTTCTTCACACTGATCCGACCACTAGAACTTTTTTTCTTTTTCTAATAAACTAGTAAGAGGCTGAGCAAGATCAGAGTAATTACGCACAAATCTGCGGCAATAACCCGTCATACCCAGCACTCTCCTTACTTCTTTAACATTACCAGGCATTTTCAAATTTATAATCGCCTTGAGATTATCTTGTTTCGGAGCCACCTGACCTAAACCAGCCTCATGACCTAGAAAACAAACCTTGGCCTGACCCAATTCGCACTTAGCTAAATTAACAACTAACCCTGCAGACCTAAGGGCTTCAAAAATCTTACGTAACCTTAGCATGTGGGTATCCCAGTCATTACTATATACTACCAAATCATCAATATAAATTTCCACTCCTTTCAAAACAAAAATTACCCTATTCATGAGCCTTTGAAAAGTGCATGCGTCATTTTTCATTCCAAAATGCATAACTTTACACTCGTATAGGCTAAATGGAGTGACAAAGGTGGATATTTCACGAGCTCGGTCGGACAAAGGAACCTGCCAGTAATCCTTTAAAAGATCCAACTTAGAAATAAATTTGACAGAACCAATCCAATCCAGACAATCATCAATACGAGGGAGAGGAAAAGAATAATTTTTCGTATGGGCGTTCACTTTACGGTAGTCCACACACATGCGAAACATATCGTCTGCTTTCTTTACTAATACGTTAGGAGAACTCCAGGGACTTGCTGATGGTTAAATAAGGTTATGTTTCAACATATACTCTATCTCTTTACTGACCAAATCCCACTTTAAGGGGTTCAACCGGTAAGGACTCTGCTTCACAGGAGAAGCATCACCTACATCAACGTCATGACTTAAAATATTTGTCCTACCTGGAGCATCCTGAAAAAGATCTGAAAAGGAATAAATTAAATTAAGTACATCTTCCCGTTTGTTAACATCTAAATGATCTAACCTACTTTTTAACATTTCTAAATTTTCATATTTTCACCCAAGGCATCCGAAGGAAACTGACACCCTAACTCGTCAGAGTCCTCGGGAGACACATCCAATACCACAGACACAAGCTTGGATACTATCGGTAATGGACCACCTTGCTTACCAATATAAGGTTGCAGACGATTAACATGAAATATTCTACATATACGGCTTGAACAGGGAGCTTCAATTTCATAGTTAATCTCTGACAGTTTCCTCAAAACTTTCCAAGGGCCCTTATATCTTGGTTTGAGAAAACTATCTGGGTCCATACTCAGCACAAAAACAAACTCCCCAGGTTCAAATGACCGTGCCTTTACCTTTTTGTCAAAGTTGTTCTTCATTATCGACTGGGACCGTTCCAAATTTTCCCTGGCAAACTTCCAGGCACTAAACATCCATTCCTTCAAGTCTTCCACAAACCCTTTCACATTTATTTCCTCCTTCCGGTTGGACTTGAGCATTTCAAAAACAATTTCCAATGGTCCACAGACCTTGTGCCCAAATACCAACTCGAAAGGAGCTACAACAGTGGAAGAGTTAGGGTGATTCCTGATAGCAAAGAGGGCAAAAGGGAGGGCTTTGTCCCAGTCACTATCATGATCATAACAATGTTTCTTCAGGACAGACTTGAGGGTCTGGTGGAACCTTTCCACCACTCCTTGACTCTCTGGGTGATAAGGTACGCTGGTAACGTGCTGAATGGCCAGTTCAGCACACTTACCCATAAATACCTTACTCGTGAAATTCATCTCACAGTCGGTTTGAATTACACGAGGGAGACCAGACCTGGAAAAGAAATCCATTAATTTTTCAAAAACCACTTTGGAAGTAATACGCCTCATAGGTATAACTTTAGGAAAGCGAGAGGCTCTATCCATGATAGTTAGTAAATATACGTAACCTGTTTTAGTTTTGGGTAAGGAACCTACCACATCAATTACTAACTCAGAAAAAGGATCACCTATAGCGGGTACTGTTTGGAATCCAATGGGGCTTTAGGGATCCCCTGATTTGGTTTACCCATAACCTCACAAGTCTCACAAACTCTGATAAATTACTTCATACTCAATTTAATTCCAGGCCACCAAAAATACCTAGCCAGACTATGAAAAGTTTTTATAACACCCAAATGATCTGAAAAAAAAATTAGTATGAGCTAACTCCAAAACAGAATTTCTAAATTGAAAAGGTACCACAATATGTTCCACCCGACCAGTTTTATTCAAATTATCAGATGCGGGACAACTAAAACTATATAGTAAGCCCTTTACAACTCCAAACCTAGGTTAAGTCAGATCCTCAACATCGCCCAAATCAAAATTAAATTCATCCTTTTGAGCTTTAATAAAAGCAGCTCTATCCTAATCAAGTTTCATATTAACTATTTCATTACTATTACTCTCTACTGGCCCAGGCCTAAAACATCTAACTCTACACTACTTAACATTAAGTCATCATCACTATCTATATCAAGTAAATTAGCCGCTTTTGCTGTGGACCGAGTCATAACAGCCCCAGGACTAGCATTTACTGATAATATAGGGAACAGCTCCCATCCCTCACTATCCAGCATATCATTTCCCAGGGTACTATCTATACCCAGAATAGGTAGACTATCCACCCCAGCCAACTCAGTGACGCGATCATATCCTGGAAAAGACATTAACCAAAGGAGCGGACACAACTGAATCTGGAAAACCTCCTAACAATACAAAATTTCCAGTATATTTCTCAAAACCATTTAGAGCCCTCATCAGGACTAATGACCTGGCAGAACCAGTGTCCCTAAAAAACTTCACCTGAAAAATATGAGAGTCAAAAATCAACTTTCCAGGCCACACATATTTGTCGTACTGGAGTCATGATTGGGGATTAGAAACATTAGGCTTGCTACTATTTACTGAACTACTATCTACTGGCGGTCTGTCTACAGGACTACGGTTACTAACCTCTGACTTATCACTAACCAAGGCTACAGGACTTTGATTATTTCGCTCTAGGTATTATCATGAACAAAAGTTCATTCCCTTAGACCTCCAGAGAGTGAACACGAATCGCCTGACTATGAATCACCGAAGCTTTTGAGCAAATAAGTCATGGAAAACCAATAGATGGCGCACCGTAAGGTCTTTGGGCACAGAGAGGAATAGGAAGTATTTATTTTTCTAAAGCATTGAGTAAAGTCTCCATAATCTGATATCGTTAGAAAGTGATAGATGATTTTGTTGTTTTTGACGTTACTGGGTTTGCGTGTAAAATGTGCAGTTAACGAAATATGCTAGATAAATATGAGAATAAAATTATGCTTACGATATCTACACTCTTGAATTGGTATTCTCATATATTATCGTATCTTATCAAGATATATGACCAACCAAGGGTCATTACAAAATTTTTTAGCTTAAATGTGTACGGAAGTGTTTTATACTGCAAGTCGCATATCGTAAAAATAAAATAAAAATCTGTAGAAGCAAGACGGCAATTTTTCTTTATTTCACTTGCGTTATTAATGTAGTAACCACAAACTGCAGTTTCATATGCAAATATTCATAGATCTGTCATATTGCGTAATTGGGCCAACATTCTGAGCAAAGGTGGGCGATGTGGGGTATGGCAACCGAATGGGATTTTAAAAACTAGTTATTACCTTACTTATTTTTTCCAAAATATAAAATTTAGATATTTCCACGAATGTAATATTTCCATATGTAACAAGATAGAAAAAAGTCAGAGGATTATTTAAGGAACACAGAAATAAAAACATGAACAAAATATGAAAGAGTGTATGTTACTGGGAAAGTGGCAATCTAAATTACGTAAAAATCAAACAATCATTTCACTGATTGTTGTTTGGCAGTTTAATAGGTGGTGTAAGGTTACGACAATGTAAATGAGCTAAGAAATTAATATTTTTTTACTAGTCCAATTGTGAGTATTATTAATGTAATTTAGAATGCCATGGTCATGTACACTTTTAATCTACAAACAATATTATAGAGTCGACACTTTTTTAAAATCAATATGACCATCTGCACCTAAGTTTATGAAGCTACCCAGGGTGGTGAAAGGTAAACCTTTCGTAGCAGATGACTTCAGACACACTGCAGCCAGTCTTGTTACACATTCTACCTTCTACTGCTATTGACCAGAGCCACGCGGGACTCCGAAAAGTTGTAGGCTGAAAATCCTTTCATAGAAAACGCTTTTATTCCAGTATTTGAGATAATGAAGTTGACGTCTCTAATATATTTGTGTATATAGATATATCAATCTACTATAACAGCCATGCCTGAGGGACGCGCAAATGCCACAGAGGTGATTGCTGAACGAGGAAGAATTGTCGGATTATGGGAAAGTGGCAAACATAGCTCATCGAATTGGGAAAAGCACCAAAATGGTCAGCATGTGGAGTGCCGGGTGGGAGGAGGGCTACGTGAAAACAAGGCCTCGAAGTGGAAGGCCACGTGCAACTTTGCCCAGGATAGATGTCCAGATTGTATCAGCCTGTGAAAGGCATCCTATGAGGACGTCAGTTTAGCATACTAGAAATCTGAGGTTAAACTGCCATGACCTTGAGACGAAGACTCAATGAAGCAGGGATTCGCTGTCATATCCCATCATACAAGGGAATACTCTCCTACACACAAGGAATGACGCCTTGCGTTTGGTTTTGAACACATTCCGCATGACGAAAATTATTGGAGAAATATAATCATTACTGATGAGGTGTTTCAGTCAGTGGCAGCCCGAGCTAGGCATTGTTGGCGGCGACCTAACACACGCTATCAGGACAATCACATCCATCACCGAGCGATGAGTGGCAGAGTGGCAGTATCATTCTGGGGATGGATGTGGGGATATGGTCCTGGCAAACTTGTCAAGATCGATGGCCGCTTCACAGGAGAAAAATATGTCGAAATCCTGGAGCAAGTGTTACTTCCAACAGTTCGGACATTGGCAGTTCCTGCTCCTGGTTCAATAAAGTTGGTCCACGATCAAAGTCCCATCCATAAGAGCCGTGTGGTGAGTAACTGGCTACAGGATCATCCTGAAATGGAAGTTTTAGAGTGGCCATCAAAAGGATGCGACTTGAACCCAATTAAACACCTTTGGGTTCGATGATTTGGGAATGGGACGTTGGGGAGCAGCGTACCCGCCAGGCAGTAGAAACTAAAGCAATTGATCTGTGGGAGAGTGTTTGTCGACGTCCGCTACTTTGCATGACTCTTGTAGATTCCATGCCCAATCGTCTGTGTGAGGTCATCGATGCAGATGGAGGTTGGACATCATACTGAAGTATTGTGTGTAAATACTAATAAGATATTAATAAAAAATATGATTTTTAGTAAACTCCCTTTTACTTCACTACTAATTAATACAAAATTTTCTGGGAGATCGTACATGATACAAAGCTCAGTGCAAAAATAATTTTACGTTCTTCAATGAAAGTGATAATGTCAAAATCAAATTAATGACAAAAAAAAAAAAAAAAAAAAAAAAAAAAAAAAAAAAAAAAAAAACAATTAACTTGGTGAATTGCTAAGGAATTGTCTAACACTGTATGAAAACAATAAAGATGTTTTAAGAATAACTTTTAGTCAAAGTTATATTTAGATTTTGTAAAGAAGACATTTTGAATATTACTAGAAGTGGTTTTTGTGAAATAAAGAGAGGGAATTCGAAGAATACGCTAATTCTAAGAAAAGAAGGAAGAATTAAGTAATAAAGTAAGACAGTAATAAAGTTGACAGACCAGGAGTACAACACTTTAGACACAATATCTGTTATCTAAAATAGGACCCATGAAGTAAAAATAAACACTGATAGAATTAGTTTTTTAGTTGAAATGTGCACCCTAAGATGGGTTATATACTAGCCAACCCTTCCCCTATGACAAGAATGAGTCTGGGAATGGTAAAACCCCTGCCACTGACATTCCATGATAGAGAAATTGAATTCCTACAATAGCATATGAAATATCAATAAAAAAGGTCGTTAACGCATTCCCATTAGCTCTTCATACAAGAGCACTGGAAAATTACTTTACCACAAATTTCCGACAACAAAGCATCTTAAAAAAAATGTCAAGCTATTCTTGAAACATGAGTTTATCTGCTTTGCTATTGAAAGGGTGACAATATGGAAGTAGTAACATGAGGCTTGTTTTGCGATGTTGTTAATGTAGAACAGAAACTAAAAGCTGCCCTCTCTCTCTCTCTCTCTCTCTCTCTCTCTCTCTCTCTCTCTCTCTCTCTCTCTCTCTCTCTCTCTCTCGGCACTTTGGACATTTAACCAAGGCCAATCATTTGTAGCAGAGGTGCCAGAGAATAAGCAGAATACAGTGATGGGAGGTCATCCGTGGGCTGACGGTATAATCACTCGACCGTTCCAGCCCCACATTAGGAGAAGACAATTGGAAGCCGCCAAGAAGCCGTTGACGCAAAGAAATGTAGGTAGGCCTAAGCAGCCATTTCGGACGGGGTTTAGATGGAATACCCACTCCTACCACTCCCATGATAATAGGCCCTACCCCCAACACCAAGGATCACCCCCGCAATACCGATGTGAGGAATACAATAGGAGACCACCCCATAGGCAATCAACAAATAGAGGTCACTCAGCGCAGCCTTATGACTACCATGACCTCTCCCATGACAATTACTGGTCACGAGCAGATACGTGGGAATATGACTTCCCGCCTCTTCCATCAAGAGGCAGTTATCACACAAGAAGTGCTCGTCCCGGACATTGGTACTGGGATAGATAATCATGTGACTCCAAAAAACGATCTTTTGTGTATAGAATATTTGATTGTACAGTCTCCTTAGTAAGATATGTGAAATTTAATTAATGCTCTTAAACAGAAATATTGATGTATTATGTTTAACTGAGATTTGGTTAACCCCGAATGTTGTCGATTCACTCATTGAATTTCCTAATTATACAATATATAAATGTGACAAAGGAAGAGGTGGAGGTTGTTGTATTTATGTAAAAAAATAATCTTTCTGTTAATATTTGTAATCTTAATGTTCAAAGAGTAGAGGGGGTAGAAGAGGTTTGGCTCTCTGTACAATCTCGTAAGCTACCTTCTGTTATCATTGGTTGCTTATATAGACATCCGCATGCTTCAAATGATACTTTTAACTATATTTTGGAATGTCTGAGAATGGTTTCGCTAAAGAATAAATCAATTTATGTAATAGGTGATCTAAATGATGATTTGATGTTAGGTTTAGCAAAGATACATAATATTTTAAGAGTCACCAAATTAAATCAAATGATTAATAAACCTACTAGAGTTATCCCCATCTCATCCACACTACAAGACGTGTTAATAACAAACAAGCAGGAAAGTGTCATTAAAATCGAGGTAAATCCAAGTATTGTAGCTGACCATGAACATATTTCATTTATCATAGATATTAAGAAGCCAAAGCGTAAACCAGTCACGGTAACCTCTAGGTGTTTAAAATATTATTCTGCAGATTTTTTGTGCAATACATTGTTAGACCAGAAAATAAATTTAGATACAATCATGCATATTGATGACACAGATATTCAAACAGGAATTTTCAATAAAGTATATAATAGTGCCTTAGATAAATGTGCCCCAATAACCCCGAAGGAAATAAGGAGACCCAGTGCACCTTGGATAGACAATGATCTCAAAAACAGTATGATTGAAAGGGACAAAATGCAAGAAAGGCTTGAACAGAATAGACATGATGAAAATCTGAACAATTCGTATAAGGAAATGAAAAAACTCATCAATTCGAAGATGCGTACTGCCAAAGCTTCTTATAACAAAGACAAGATAAAAATAAGTAAATCTCGCAGAGAAACATGGAAAATTATGAATAATATTGTATCTACTAAAACAAATAAAAGAATTTAATACGACAACCCAAAAGCTAGAGCAGATCAATTTAACCAATACTTTGCTAATGTAGGAAAAATAACTTAGGATAAAACGCAGGAAATTCTACAAAAGTACGAAAATGAAGATATTAGAAACACTCAAAATAATTTTGGCAATAATATAAGATTGTTTAGACCGCAACCAGTTACAGTAGAAACAATAATATTAACAGTTAAGAGTTTGAATAATAGTAATGCTTACGGGACGGATGGTATTCCTACTAGTTTTCTAAAAGATTCCCTTACAGTTATTGCATATTATATCACGGTTATCATAAATACATCGATTGTAACTGGGAAATATCCTTCTATTTGGAAACAACCCCTCGTAGACCCTCTTCACAAGAAAGGAGACAAGGACGACCCTGGTAATTATAGACCTGTTTCTATCCTTCCAGTAATATCGAAAGTAATAGAAAAGATTGTATGTAATCAGTTAATGGAACATCTAGAAAAAAATAATTTGATTTCTAACACTCAGCATGGATTCCGTAAAGGTTTATCAACAGAAACAGCTTTGATGAAATTAACAGATGAAATTTATAAAAATATTGATAGAAAAAAAGTTTCCATATTAATTTTATGCGACCTATCAAAGGCATTTGATAGTGTTAATCATGATGAATTGTGTAAATCTCTTAAGGAACATTACATTGATACACTCTGGTTTCACGATTACTTGAGGGATAGAAGTTAGGTAGTTAGATTAGGAGACGTAAATTCTTGCATTGAAAAGGTTGAATTTAGAGTGCCACAGGGATCTGTCCTAGGTCCAATTCTATTTTTAGTCTACGTTAATGACATGATTAAATACATAGAAAACTGCCTGCTAATTCAATATGCTGATGACACACAAGTTCTTTTGGCTGATCAAATAGAAAATTTAGATGGCTTGATTAAAAGGGCTGAAATAATATTGCTCAAAATTAAGAAATATTTTCTAAGAAAAGGGCTATTATTAAATTCCACTAAAACACAGTGCATGTTTGTGGGTAGCTCACAGTATATTAGCAAAATTCCAGATGACATTATAATAAAATGCGATGGTGATGAAGTAAAGATAAGTCAACATGTAAAAAATCTAGGCCTACACATGGACAGGTACATGACATTCAGTACTCACATTGACGAGCTGAGTAGAAAAGTTAGTGGCATTCTAATGTATCTAAGTAGAGTATAAGATTATTTTGATGATACTACTCGAGCTTTGATAGTGGAAAGTCTGATCTTGAGTGTAATAAACTACTGTATTAAGATATGGGGGCCAACTAATGATATGCACATGAAAAAAGCTAAAAAAATCCAAAACTTTGCAGGTATAGTAGCCGTTATTGGGGTGAAAAAACACGATCACATCACCCCAACCCTCCAGCAATTAAAGTGGATAAAATTAAAAGAAAAGTGCATGTACGATGTTTGTGTTTTTGTTTTTAAAAGTTTGAGAAAAGAATATCCCAACTGGCTATACACATTTCCTACAGTTGGTAATTGTAGGAATGCATTAACCGGACAGAATGAAAATCTATATGTAGACACCTGTCGAACGGATTTGGGTTCACGCTCAATGGCAATAAGGGGCCCAGCTTGCTGGAACAAACTACCTCTGGAAATAAGAAAATGTATAAATATTAGTTCTGATTTATTCAAAAAGAAACTTAAGCAATATTTTTAAAATTTTATTTAAATGTATATATATCCTAGATATATACAATCCAATATTGTGAATTTTATGTAAATAATTTATATTGTTATGTAACAGAATAACCATTTTATAATGGAATAAAGGTTTTTTACTTTGACTTTGACTCTCTCTCTCTCTAATTATTTTGAATATTTGTCACCTCATTACATTTTTTTCTCTTTCAGTTTTTCTCTCTTGCTACTAAATATTAACTATGGTGAAAGTATCTTCATATTTCATAATGACTTGATATATATCAAATTACAAAAAAATCAGTATTTTAAAGTGTCCAAAAACGGGCATTGGGTGTCATACCGCATATCGCCTACCTTCGCTCAGAATGTTGGCCCTATTACGCAATATGACAGATCTATGAATATTCGTATAATGAAACTGCAGTTTGTGGTTACTACATTAATAACGCAAGTGAAATAATAAAAAAAAAATGCCGACTTGCTTCTACAAATTTTTATTTTGTTTTTACGATATGCGACTTGCAGTATAAAACACTTCCGTACACATTTAAGCTAAAATTTTTTGTAATGACCCTTGGTTGGTCATGTATCTTGATAAGATACGATAATATATGAGAATACCAATTCAAGAGTGTAGATATCGTAAGCATAATTTTATTCTCATATTTATCTAGCATATTTCGTTAACTGCACATTTTACACGCAAACCCAGTAAAGTCAAAAACAACAAAATCATCTATCACTTTCTAACGATATCAGATTATGGAGACTTTACTCAATGCAGTGCACCATCTATTGGTTTTCCATGACTTATTTGCTCAAAAGCTTCGGTGATTCATAGTCAGGCGATTCGTGTTCACTCTCTGGAGGTCTAAGGGAACGACCTTTTGTTTATGATAGTTTATCCTACGAGCATTACACTGATTTTGGAAATGGCCGGGCTTGTTGCACCAATAACAACTTCCTTTACGACCTGAGCTTCTAGTCCCATTGTACCTGTTACCTGGGAAGTCTTTATTAGCAAAAATTTTAGGGGGAGGAGGACCTCCTTGGGCTCTACCCACATCCCTATCACCTGAAAAAAAATTTAAAATTAACATTATCACTCTTGGGGATATGGGGAGCCAATCAGGAGGTTTCCTCTCTCCTGCCACTATTAGGGGAGCAAGATGTTTGATTATTCAAAGTTTTATAACTAAAACTACCGCTACGTGATCAATGAGTCAATACAAACTCATCTGCTAACTGAGCGGCACTACTCAATTTCACACTCTTTACCTCCTCCAGGTGAACTCTCAACTCCCTGCTACAGGCCTTCTTAAATTCTTCAAGGAGCAATAGTTCACGTCACGCAGCGAAAGTGCAAATCTGACGACTTTTCAGCCAGTCATCGAACTGTTCCTCCTTGACGCGGGCAAACTCAATGAAAGACTGTGCAGGGTGTTTTGTATAGTTAAGAAACCAGAGGCGGTAGGCCTCAGGGACATGTCATATGATTTCAAAATTAAGGCTTTTACCTTCTGATAATCCCGAGCTACTCCCACCTCCAAGGCATTATACACCCGCATTGCCTTGCCCACCAACGTACACTGTATTAATACAGTCCACATTTCTGCGGGCCAAGACAATCGGGAGGCCACACGCTCAAATGCCTTGAAGAACTCAGGGACATCCTTTTCGTCAAACACCGACACCAGCTTTAGTGCAGCACCTATATTAAACCTATCTTGGTAGTCCCTTTTAGGGGAACTTATCAAGTTGGCCCCCTGCAACTTTCTATATTTAATTTCAGCATCTCCAACTCATGACCCCTTACCCGCTCGTTCTCCTCAAAATTCTTTTTTTTTTCAACTCTATCCATTTACAAATAAGGTTACAATCCTTCTCTTCGGAATCACCCAACACATTAACAGGGGCCTGATATTTTACAGGTACAGAATCGGGGCGGCCAAAAGCGGATTAAAGGACACATTACCCGTAACCTGGGGAAAATTTGCGGGACTCTCGTAAATGGCACCTACTACAGGAGGGTCCTAAAACAGAGTTAGCTCTACTTTGACCTCTTCAAAATCCGTACTCAAACTTTCCTCACTATCGCCTATTACCTCACTCTCACTCCCTGAACATTCAGCTTTAGCTAACTCCTGTTTTAATTTATCCCTAACTAAAACCAACATCTCTGCTCTGGTGTCCGCCGTCTTACGCAGAACACCCAACCACTTAGCACATTCAACTAACTGTTTCTTACTTAGCAGGGGCAAATACTTCAGGCAATCAGCTGACCCGAAAAACTCCGCTGGATCAAAAATTAATCCCTCCATTTTGTAAAACAAAAAAAGAATTCAGGGGAAAAATGCAATGCTAAAAAAAAAAAAAAAAAAAAATTGAAGAGTCCACCTGAGCATTGCTCCACCGACCAAAATACCAGATGCCCTCAGCTCCCTATCTTGTCACGGTCGCCAAATATGTCACGACCCTTGTCAAGCCGTGGTGCAAGTTCTTATTACACGAATAGGGAGGACAGTGTTGGGAGTAATATCCGTAATAAAATTGGCCAGCGGAAACTAAAATACTTGAGAAAACTTAATAATATTTATTAGCAACAATTTTTTTAGAAAAGCCAACCTTGTGACTACCTAACAATTTAACAACTTAACACTAAAAAAATAACAATTAATTATTAACAAATAACTACATGAACATTTTAACCAATTAATAATCACCAAATAACACTTAACCATTAATAAAAAATTTCACAATTGGAAACAACACACTCTCAACGAGAGAGTCAGATAATAATTGCTCCCAAATGGGTAGTTACAAAAACATTCCCCGACGGGAAGCAACACACTCAACTAGAGAGAGTTAAATAATTTAAACAATTAAACAAAAACACTAAATACCTAAATGTGCTCAACACTCTTTGAAGCTGGAGAAATCAACACCCACAGCTCTAAATAAGGTAGCGGCTCCACAGTCACACTACTACTGTAGGGAGTACAGCTCCGTAGGACTCCTCTCCAAAGGCCGGGAAATATAGCCCCAAATCAATAAAAAATAAGTAATGAAAGTTCCTACCTGGCCACTGTCTCCCTACATATCACCAAGAGCTCCAAGGCTCCTGCAGCTGGTCGTGACGAGGATTCGTCGACAGGGGTGTCTCTCCAGAGTCCTCTTCAAAGCCGGGATTTAATGCGTTGGCTCTGCAGACTTCAGAATAGAGCACACAGGAACAGCAAAACACTGCACGTGGCAGAAATGCACCTGCAAAAAGCCGTCAACAGTGGGTGGCGCAATCCTCAAGAGGTTCAATTTAGCCAGCAGCTGCAGTAGGTCTGGAAAGCCTTAGGTCTGCACTGTTTACTTAAGCGAACGAGTTTCTCACTAGTAAACACCGGTGCCTCTCCATCCAAAGACTCGGAAAACACAGAAAAGAAAACAATGCGTTAAACTAGACACTTATAAATTATAATGAGCGGGGGGGGGGGGAGTTAAACCAGCATTTCAACAGGAAAAACTTTAGATTTACAAATACTGCCTTATGAATAGGAATTATTATGCTAATTTTACAGAAAACAAATAAATGTAGAAAGAAGGCTGATAAAAATTAAATGAAAAAATTACGTTAATCCATAATATATATATATATATATATATATATATATATATATATATATATATATATATATATATATATATATATATATATATATATATATATATATATATATATATATATAAATATATATATATATATGTATATATATATATATATATATATATATATATATATATATATATATATATATATATATATATATATATATATAATCATCAGCCGTCGCTAGTCCTTTGTAGGCCAAGGACTCAGCTATTTCCCTCAACTCCTGCCACACTATACTTGCAAATTTTCTTAGCTCGTCAGTCCATAGTATTTTCTTCCTTCGCCTACTTCTTTTGTCATATCTATGGATCCAGTCTGTTATCATTTTCATCTATCATCCGTTATTTTCATAGGTCCTGCCCATGTCTATTTCTTTTTCTTATATGTTTTTAAAATATCCTCTATGTTAATTTCCTCTTGTATCCTTGTTACCCTTTTTTCTGTCTTTTTTTTTTAACATCATTAGTCTTTCCATAGATCTTTCAGTTATAACTGGCTTATCCTGTAAGTCTGTTCTAAGGCTCCAAGTTTCTGATGCATAAGTTATTACTGCTAGGACCATCTGATGAAATATTTTTGTTTTTAGAGAAAGTGGCATCTTAAGTTTCATAACCTCGTTTTGTTTACCTAAAGGTGTCCATGATATGCTTATCCTTCTTTTAATTATGGCCTCTTGTGTATATTCCTGTTGTTTTCTTTACTGAATTCATTTCGATATGACCATTTTAAGGAGATTAAACCATGTGTTGGAAGACTAATAACATTTTCGAGAGAGTAAGATCAATTCTCAGAAAACTCTGATATGGCTGTTTTATCGATTAGCCTTTTCTGTTTAGTATCTGAGGCAAAGCTCCTATTAATTAAAAGTGAAAATTTAAATGGGATTACAATCAAATTTGGTTGCTACTCAATATCATTTGTTATATTGAAATCTGACACGATTAACAAATGTACGTGGTATGAAAACTCCATAATTCTATATTTGTTTAATATGTGTTGTAAAAAATCTGAGGATTTAATTTGGCAAGGTAAATTGTTTCTATAAAATAACAGTACACAAGATAGAATGAAAATGAATACAAAGGAAAATCTTCAACAAATAGAAACCAGCCTTTTCTTTGGAGAAATGTATAACATAAATGAATTAAAAACTCTTCATGATATAAAGCTTGGAATTTACAGAAACCTTGAAACTTTAATAAAACTTAAACAATAATCAACATCTTTCGTTTAATAGTTGCTGCAAGAAAAATGTAGTAAAAGAGATGTGGAAGATTGAAATCATCATTTTATCTCTCTCTCTCTCTCTCTCTCTCTCTCTCTCTCTCTCTCTCTCTCTCTCTCTCTCTCTCTCTCTCTCTCTCTCTCCCAATTATGAGCTAGAAATAGAGAGATCATGTTTTTTATATGAATCAAGTTGGAAAAGTGGAGAGACTAACTACAATTCGATGAGACAAGAATTGCTGTTGGTTGATAGTTGAACGGAAGGATGCAGGAGCTCCAATAATCATAGATATAACTCTTCCCCCTTCCATCAAAGAGTTAAATCTATTCGGGGTGAAGATTGCTGTGTCGTATCTAAAAGTACGTCCCCTGATATTATGCGATATCCTTAATTGGATACTCGCGCCAGGAGTTAGAATCCAGGAGACCTTCGGTTTATTTCTCTGGGGGTATCACTGTAGCAAATATCCCTTAGAAAGCTACCTAAAGGAACCTTCCATCATGATGACATGACCTGAGCCCAAATATATATATATATATATATATATATATATATATATATATATATATATATATATATATATATATATATATATTATTACTATCCAAGCTACAACCCTAGTTGGAAAAGCAAGATGCTATAAGCCCAGGGGCTCCAACAGGGAAAAATAGCCCAGTAAGAAAAGGAAATAAGGAAATAAATAAATGAAGAGAACAAATTAACAATAAATCATTCTAAAATAAGTAACAACGTCAAAACAGACATGTCATATATAAACTATTAACAACATCAAAAACAAATATGTCATAAATAAACTATAAAAAGACTTATATCCGCCTGGTCAACAAAAAAGCATTTGCTCCAACTTTGAACTTTTGAGGTTCTACTGATTCAACCACCCGATTAGGAAGATCATTCCACAACTTGGTCACAGCTGGAATAAAACTTCTAAAGTACTGCGTAGTATTGAGCCTCGTGATGGAGAAGGCCTGGCTATTAGAATTAACTGCCTGCCTAGTATTACGAACAGGATAGAATTGTCCAGGGAGATCTGACTGTAAAGGATGGTCAGAGTTATGAAAAATCTTATGCAACATGCATAATGAACTAATTGAACGACGGTGCCAGAGATTAATATCTAGATCAGGAATAAGAAATTTAATAGACCGTAAGTTTCTGTCCAACAAATTATGATGAGAATCAGCAGCTGAACACCAGACAGGAGAACAATACTCAAAACAAGGTAAAATGAAAGAATTAAAACACTTCTTCAGAATAGATTGATCACCGAATATCTTGAAAGACTTTCTCAATAAGCCTATTTTTTTGTGCAATTGAAGAAGACACAGACCTTATATGTTTCTCAAAAGTAAATTTACTGTCGAGAATCACACCTAAAATTTTGAAAGAGTCATACATATTTAAAGAAACATTATCAATACTGAGATCCGGATGTTGAGGAGCCACCGTCCTTGACCTACTTACAATCATACTTTGAGTTTTGTTAGGATATATATATATATATATATATATATATATATATATATATATATATATATATATATATATATATATATATATATATATATATATATATATATATATATATCTATGTGTGTGCGTGTGTGTGTGTATGTGTGTATATTTGTGTGTGTGTGTGTGTGTGTGTGTGTGTGTGTGTGTGTGTGTGTATGTGGCGACTCTGGCACTCGGGCTTATTTCTATTATTAGATTTTAAAAAATTTAGTTAAACATGCATATAAATTGGATGATTTAGATTTTTTTTCTCACACCAACTGGAGTCTTATTTATATTTCATTTAATGAGATGCTAAACTTCTTTGTGCTTTATAAAAAAGAAATAATAGTTTTCGATACATGTTATTTCCTTTACTGTCGGGAGTTTCGAACTGATCATTCGAAATCCCCGCCATTTAACTCCCCGAACGTTGCGTTAAATTGGGGTAAGATTGGAAGATCTCGCGGGCGTTTCTGCGAATGAGTGTTGTCCAATACGTGACGGTATTGTGGCATAAAATTCAACCACCTGGTGGGGGAGGAGCGGGTGTCAGAGAGACAAAGTATTTATTATTTACGAATTACAAAAATTATATACTGTTTCACCACGACAAAAATATCGATGTATATGTTTAGAGCCAAGGACTCTCTAGTTTGTTGGATTACGGCAAATTATGGCCTTCAACCGAAGTATTAAGTTTACCCTTTGATCTGAAGTAAGACTTTGATTGTTTCTCTGCCTTGTGGTCGATAAAGAAGCTTTATCAAAACCCTTATTGAATAAATAACGTAAGAGCTCCCTTGCATCTCACAAGGACACTTTAGTTAGCGCGGGAGATCGTAGTTTTCCTCGGAGCTGTCCAGCACGACGCTCGTTCATTCCTGCCTAAACATCCAACCCAGTAAGTTAAACTATATTGTTAGTCTCTCTGTCTCCGGCTCCAAGCCACCGTGATACCAGGTTGGTTTCTTTTGTGAGTTTTGTATGTAACTTTGCATCGATCTATAAAATTGTCATCCCTGGGACTGGGGATTAGTTTTATGCATCAGAATACGCCTGTGGACTTTAGTAGGTGATTTACCAAGGAATAATTGTTGTAATTACGAAAACTTAGTCTTATTTAGTCCAACGTGGACTCTGTGTTTCATGAGCACGTGTTGCAGACCCCCTAAGGGTGACAGTTTATTTTCAATTAGCTTGAAGTGTTATTGTGTGTTATTTCTTTATCAAATGATTATTTTTGTAATAAAATTATAATTTGTGATCATATTTTATTGAATCCTGAATAGTTTTGGAAAGCAAACCTCTTCAAGGTCTTGTCATCGGCCCATTCCATCGGGCCTAGAATCATTAATTTCAATAAGTCGGAGAAAATTCACGACACTTACCAACATCCTCAAATGCTCACCCAATACTGCTGTATCTACCAAAACTGGCAATAACGCATAGTAAATTAGTAGCTATGATAGTTCTGATTTGCGTTTTTTTAACACACTCACATTTTGTGATTTTCTACATGTACCTCTTAACATACTGGTGTACTAATCATGCTAATATTGCAACATTGTTGAAAACCCTATAACATACCAATATCTTGATTTGTTCCCTTTTAAAATTTTTGCTTTGTGATGGTCATCCTTTTATGCAGGCTGTCGAACAAGATGAATTATGCACCACAGCTTAATACCCCTTGCCTTCTGAAAGTTAAATGAACTGTAGTGATAGTGAATGGCCTTTAAAAGCCCCCATACACTCAGAGTTCTAACTAACAGGCCGACTGAGGAAACCAGATTTAACCGGTTTGTTCTGGGCGGTATTAGCGTGTGTGGGGGGTATTTTGAACTGAAAGCAGACCGTAAAAGCGATCAGATAAAGTGAAGTGAATGTCGAAAATCTAGCCATCCATTCTCTTGAAATGACGGCCAGTTTGCACGTGCATGGGGTTGCTGCATATAGTTGCAGCAGTCCTCCGACTCCTCCCATCAGTGCAACACCAACCGTCATACTGTCAGCATTGAATTCCCAGGATAAGATATTTTGTTCTGAATTTATTTAATGTGAAAGCCCATCACTTGTGAAAATAAAAAGTAGGGATCATTCTGAAAGATAGGAAAATGCTGATAAGGATAATCAATTATTTACGTCGAAATATACAATGTTTCCTTAAATCAGAACATAAGCAGGATACGGATAGGACTAAAGTATACAACGATAAGCGATAAGCGCAGAAATGTTAAAAAAAAAAAAAATCCTAGGTTTTTCTTTTGAGACATCTCTGCATTATAATGTCCATATTTTGCAGCCTTGCCATTACAAGTGAAAATCAACCTGACTAATAAACGCATATTTGAGAGATAAATATTGACAAATTTGAAATCCACACCTGTTGATTGTGTTAAGGTGTTGATCGCTGATTAAGTTAAGTGTACAATATATATATATATATATATATATATATATATATATATATATATATATATATATATATATATATATATATATATATGTATATATGTATATATATATATATATATATATATATATATATATATTAATTATATATATATATATATATATATATATATATATATATATATATATATATATATATATATATATATATATATATATATATATATATATATATATATATACATACATATATATATATATATATACATTCATATATATATATATATATATATATATATATATATATGTATATATATATTTATGTATAATATATATATATATATATACATATATATATATATATATATATATATATATATATATATATATGTATAATTATATATATATATATATATATATATATATATATATTTATGTATAATATATATATATATATATATATATATATATATATATATATATATATATATATATATATATATATATATATATATATATATATATATATATATATATATATATACTTTATTGGCCTATACATATAAAATATATATATATATATATATATATATATATATATATATATATATATATATATATATATATACATACATATATGTATATTAATTTTTACTCTTACTACTCATGTTAGTACTACTTTATTATATCCTAGAATTTGGTTGATCAAGTTCTCTTGCCACAGAACACTTGTTGACACAATTTACTTTGGTGGGTTTTTTTTTTCTTGCACGTCAGCTTAGCATCCCAGCTAGGCAGATGTTAGAGAGGAAGAGTATGTTGCCACGGTGCTGGCTGAGTGTCAACTGAGGTTCGACAGACGATAGAACTGAACAGTGTGTGGGCACTCTCGATGTCCGGCAGTGCTGTCAGTTCAGACGATTTGTTAGTTAAAACTGTGCGTGTATGGGGGCTCAACAGTTGCGGGACCTGACAAACTCAATTCCATTGTAGGTGCTAGTAAACACAGGGGAGATGGGTTACATGCTAGATTGACGTCCATAATACATGATCCTTTAAGATTCTTGTTTGTACACAGAAACTGTTCATCGACATTTACTGTAAGGACAGTGAGACGAGCTATCACCAACAACTGACAGTTTATTAAAACAGGTGCGAGAATATAATACAAGGTGCGGACGGAAATGAAGCATGCGCGCTGGCGCCAATCTGGCTTGAACCAACCACCACAAAATGTGTGTTTTTTCACACGTTCAAATACTTGAAATACAAGTCAATGAAATAATGTAACGGAATGATAAATACATGAAATTGTAGTTCTGAGGGAGCGGAACAAATATATGTTGGTGTGGTACTGTTATAAACATACATTATGGTTCCAATCAAATGTCTCTTCAATATGCTATGTATTTTTAGACTTGCAGGTTACTTCTTCTGAATAAGTCTATGTAAGTTAACTTTTAAAACAGTTTATTAGCACCTCCATCACAGGAGTATAGATGGTTTGGTCGGATGACCATTCCGTATGAGATGTTGACAAGAACTAACAAAAATATCATGTGTTGATGATAATGTATACTTAGTTATCTCAGCATTTATGTAAATATGTAAACACAACATTAATACAGGAAGCCATCTAGATCCGGTGAGACACTCAACTCTTTCTCATGGTATACTTTGTATTGTGTTTACTCTTCATGAAAAATGTTACATTGCAAAGGTTTGGCTTTTGCATCCTGTTTATGACTGACTTGGCGTTTCTCACACTCCTATCTTCTCCATTGATCCCTTGGGTCATGGATTTAATCATGTAATTTACAAACATTACATATATACAATTAGCCACAGTGTGGCAAAAGGAGAATTTAAATGAAATGGAGAATTCAATGAGAATGCTGAACGACGGAGGGAGCGATGTCCTTACAAGTACTCCCCCCCCCCCCAAGACATCAGGCGGCGTAGAAGGCTGATGAGGCTAGTCTTCGTATCGTTTCGGGAGTCGGAGGGTTCCTCTTGTTTTTGAATGAAGGGGCGCGTCAGCGGTCGGCGTATGGATCGCTACCTCTCGTCGTCGTTTGTTGCTTTACCTCTCATTGGGCGCCTTGTTTTGAGGTGGCACTCTGGATCTGCCAGGTTCCGCGGAGGCAGTGTCGCTTCCTTTGAGAAATACCGGTTTCATGCGGTCTATTGAGACCCAGTCCTCTTGGCCATGCACGTCGAGAAGGAAGACTTTCGTCATTTTACTGATGACTTGGTAGGGGCCTTGAAAGGGTCTGGTTAGCGGATGTCGAGTAGCGTCGACGCGGATGAAAATATATCCGCAGTCGTCCAGGTTCCTCGGCTTGAAATGCTTAGTTCTGTCCTGGTAAGTTTTAAGACATGGCCTGAACTTCCTGGCGATTCTCCTAAGATGATCCAGCTGCGTGTCATCAGTTGATGCTGGAAAGAATTCACCGGGAACTGGTGATGATGTCGAATATTTTTCTTCTGCGGGAAGCCAGAATCCAGGGACGTGGGCGGCCGGTGCTAGTGTCGCAGAGGATAGTTACTCCTGCCGGTCCGAGGGGAATTGTGGTTATTTTGAGCGCAGATGATCCTGTGCCTCTGGGTCGGTGCGTTGCTCGGATGCGAGGTTAGCGTAGTCGATTCCCAGGTGGACTGCGTCGATTTCAATCCTTGAAAGGGTGTCTGCGACTGGGTTTTTTTTCCTGGAACGTAGCTTATGGTGCACCCGAATTCGGCGATTGCTGCGACATGGCGTTGTTGTCGGGAGGACCATGCGTCTGTCGATTTAGTGAAGGCGTGTAGGAGAGGTTGATGGTCCGTCGCGATGGTGAAAGGTGTGTGTTCCAGGATGTGCCTGAAGTGGCGGACGGCGAGGTAGACGGCGAGGAGCTCCCTGTCGAAGGTGCTGTATCTTGTTTTGGTGGGTTTCAGCTTTCTGCTGAAGAATGCCAATGGTCGTGGAGAACCATTGACGAGCTGTTCCAGCACAGCTCCACAGGCGACGTTGCTGGCGTCGGTCGTCAGTCGTAGAGGGGCGTTGTCGTTTGCGAGGGCGTCCTTTGTCCTGGTGAATGCGTGTTGTTGTGAGGAACCCCACTCATGTTTCTTCGCCTTTCCCTTCAGGACGTCGTCAAAGGGGGGTCAGGGTCTGTGCGATGTTGGGGATGAAGCGCCTGTAGTAATTGACCATCCCCAGGAACTCCTGAAGTTGGCGGGTGGTTGTAGGTGTCGAGAACTTCCTGATGGCATCCACCTTGGTTGTCATTGGTTTTACCCCACTCGAGAACACGCGATGACCGAGAAAGTCCACTCCTTCAGCGCTGAACGTGCATTTATCGAAACGTACAACCAAGCCATTCTCCTGCAGGCATTTGAGAACGGCGCGGACGTGCCTCCTTGGTCCTTGAGAATATCAGGATGTCATCGACGTAGCAGACGCAGAATGGTAGGTCGCCTAGGATGCTATCCATTAGGCGTTGGAAGGTCGCCCCCGCATTGCGTAGACCGAAGGTTGAGTATGCGAAGGTGTAGGATCCAAACGGTGTCACGATAATAGTCTTCGGAATTTCCTCAAAGGCGCTTTTGGCGTCCCTCAGCTTCTGGGGCGGGAAGCGGCGGAATTTGGCGTGAGTAGGAGGTCCCGTCGTTGTGATGTGGTGGTAGATCCCGTGCTTGGAGGGGGATCCCGGCGATTGGAGGAGCTCGGGCTTGAAAACGTCAGGAAATTCCTGCAGAAGGTCGGCGTAGGGCTGCGTCATTACGGCGGATACGGACATTGTGGCTGGGCCGGCTCTTAGGGCGCGGAACCGGCAGGTTCCTGTGTCGATGAAGCATTTTCCAGCAACGTTGACGTGTAGTCCGTGGTGAGCGAGGAAATCTGCACCGAGGAGGGGGTGACTGATGTCAGCGATGGCGAAGGGCCAGGAATACGAACGGCCCATGATAGATATCCTGCGGACCCTAGTCCCATAACACCGTATGGGAGACCCGTTGGCGGCGACGAACGAGGGGGCGTCTTTGCTAGGACCACGGTCTAGGTCAGCTTGTGACGGCGGGAACGTTGACTGTATAGCGCCGGTGTCAACCATGTGTCTATGGTTGGAGACGGCGTCATCTTCTAGGGAAATTGCATGGTTCCCTACATTTCTTGGCGTCGCTGCCCAACTGCTGATGGTAGAAACACCACGCTGGATTAGGCCTAGGGCTCGGACGTGTTGGTTGCGGTGGTTTCCTCCTTGCCTGAGCGTTGATCTCGTCGTCGTCGTTGGGAGGTGTTGCTGAAGAGTCTATGGAAGAGCAGCTGAAGGAGGAGAACGAAGACGATACTGATGATGCCCGAGGCGGGATACTTTGGAGGCCTCGTGGAGCTTCTGAGCCTTCGACAGGAGTTCGTTCATCGGAAACGTGTCTGCGTCCGTCAATTGGGCCCTTACGTCTTGCGGCAGGCGTCGAAGGAAATTCTCGCGAGATAGGCTAATCTCGCGCCGTGGGCCGTTGCTGTCGGTCTCGGGAAGCATTAGCAGGCCGGTCAACTCGTCCCACGCCTCGACAGGAGAGGTGTCACCCATGGGTTTGCTGCCAGGACCTTCTGTGCCCTTGCTGAAACGGAGATTGAGTAGATACCGATTAGTTTCGTTCTCAAGTCGTCATAGGAAACTTGGCCAGCCTGGGCGTCGAGCCACGGGGAAACCTTGTCGAATACCTCCTCTAGGATGGAGGTGAGAACAATGTCGGCCTTGGCGCAGGAGTCGCTGAGCCTAGCGACTAGGAAGAGTACGCCGGCTCTCAGGAACCAGGAAGCTATGTTGTGTTGAGAAAACGGCGGCAGTTTGACTTTGGGCGTGGAGGCGAGGCCGTTGGGTGTGATGGGCGGGTTGAATCCGCCAATGTGGTCAGTCAACGAGTCGGTCAAGCTCATCCTACTGCCTTACAAACGCACCGAGGTGTGGGAACACCAAAGGCCGAAGCTCACGCCTAAGGTAACGGAGTAAAAGAAGGTAGCACGGCCGTAATAAGTCCGTTAATGGCAAAGGCAAAACCGCTGATGCTACTCCAACTCCAGGGTCACCAGTTGTAAGGACAGTGAGACGAGCTATCACCAACAACTGACAGTTTATTAAAACAGGTGCGAGAATATAATACAAGGTGCGGACGGAAATGTAGCATGCGCGCTGGTGCCAATCTGGCTTGAACCAACCGCCACAAAATGTGTGTTTTTTCACACGTACAAATACTTGAAATACAAGTCAATGATATAATGTAACGAAATGATAAATACATGAAATTGTAGCTCTGAGGGAGGGGAACAATTATATACAATTAGCCACAGTGTGTCGAAAGGAAAATTTAAATGAAATAGAGAATTCGATGAGAATGCTGAACGACGGAGGGAGCGATGTCCTTACAATACCTAAAAGACTCACATAAAAGACTCCTTGCAATGTCACACCAAGTTGACGGAAGAACCAGATATTAAATGATCTCGGTGACATGTGCATCATAAAGACCAAGTCACTCATGAAGAAGAAACTCTAAATAGAGGTAGCCAATCGATGGTCCTCCAGTCCTGATGAATTCAATATCGATGGTTGCGCAGCGCTATTGGTGAGCCAGTGAACGAAAAGATGAAGTCATGTGATACATACTTGGCGGTTGCCAGATACTATGAGAACAGTGCAGTATAAAGAATACAACATGCACAACAAATTATGGTAAGGAGGCGTGCTGCCGACACACACTGGAGGTGCATACGCCACTTCTTACTCAAAAAGTCGCCTTGAATGTCACGTAGAACAAGGTGCAGCTGTTCAAGTTGATGTACACTTGTATTAAGGATCATGCAGAACTGCTAGCCGAGAAGCGAATGGTCTTAACTGGGCAAGATCGAACTCTTGTTAAGGTATCCAATGGAGAGGTGATACTGCAACACGACTGCTGCACTACCCATGAGGAAGCTGATGTTGCGGTTGTCCATTAAATGGTTCTCATAGCCTTTACAGGAGCTTTAAGTAATATCTGATGACACTGATGTGTTTGTGTCGTTGCTTCACTTCTTCCAGCCAGAATTATTCACCTGTGATTTTGATAAGGTAGGAAACAGCCATCGCAGGGCATCAGTTAATATCAGGGCTACAACCCAGAAGTGTGTCTACACTATCTCCGAGATCATAGCAGCTCATGTCATCTCAGGGTGTGATACTGTTTCGTACCTGTAGGGGATAGGCAAAGATACGTTTGTAAAATACTTGATGGAGGACTACCAGCTGAAGACCTTCGACCACCTAGATGCATAATTATCAGACGTCATCTTGGAAGTGACATCATTCCTTGCTGCCTGTTATAGATTGAAGGAGAGAGAAAGCAAGACTGCAGTTTGCTTTGATGTTTCATTACAGGTGATGGCAAACAAAAAACTCACCACTGCAGCACCACAGCTTAAACCCCCTCCATCGACCACTGAGGCATTCACTGAGTATATGCATAGAGCACATATGTAATCAGCAATATGTCGTGGAACACTGGAAGCTGACTCACCAGCATTTGACCACACTCACAGATGGGTGAAAGATGAGGCCTTCAGCCTTCAACACGTTGGTAATATTGTCTTTACCTCCAGATGTCACATGTGTGCCTGATGATATACTCAGGATGATCAGGTGTGGCTGCAGTTCAGCTCGACATTGTACAACAGCCAGGTGAAGTTGTTCGGCAGCAAGATTGTCATGCTCAGTTTTCTGTGGATACCACGGTGCAGAAGACTGTTGTAATGCCCAAACCAAATCATCTTCCCTATCCAATGAGGATTTCGATGAAGATGAGTGATTTTTAAGATGTCACAATGGTGATAATGGCATGTGCATATGTTTACATATAATGTTGCTGTTCTTTGTGTGCAGGATTAATGTTGATGATGATAATGTGGACATGTTTGCATATAATGTTGCCATCCTTGTTTAAAGGTCACTCATGAATGGCAAAGGCAAGAAACAGTGACCATATCCTAGAGACTTGACAATTCCCTAGAGACTAACCATATATGCATCTATACATACGCTCAGTTGTCAAGCTCCATCTCCACCCAAGCTAGGACCAGGGAGGGCCAGGCAATAGTTGCTGATGAATCAGCAGGTAGGCCTATAGGCTCCCTAAAAACCCCCATCCTCAGCTCACAAGGATGGTGAGGTTGCAGACACTACAAGAAACTATCGAGTTTCAGCGTGACTCGATCTCCCATCCAACAGATCGCCAGGCAGGGATGTTTCCAATAGGTAACCACCAGATAAAGTGTTGATGATGATTCGTTGGTTGATGTTTTTTTTTTTTTTTATATAATGATTCTGTTCCTTTTGCACATGAAGAAATTTAGATGACAGTAAGTTGATATATTGGTATATACTGTAATTTTTTCTGCCCATGATACCTAAGTATTGATGATGATATGTGGATTTATTTCGACATCTTCGTGTTATTGTTTGCATTATATGGTGCGTTAATGATGATATGTGAACATGTTTGTTTTCCTATCTAGCTCAGGGCTTTGATTGTGTGAATAAAACATTCTGTCCCTTCCAAAAAAAAAAAAAAAAAAAAAAAATGAAATAAATAATAGATAAAAAAAGAAAACGTGATTTTAATCCGAAATTCGCCGTAAAATATACTGTTCTCACCCTTATTCCAGTAAAATATGCCGACTGTAATTTTACCATAATTTATTTTTATCTTTTACGGGTTGGTGACCGTAATATCACTCCTTTATGTCAATTTCTCCATTTTTAAAACGGTGAAAGCCTGGCAACATTCAGTCCAGGACTTTTACCGTTTTTTTACGACAAACTTAGCAAATTTTGGCAATGCTATCACATTTGTAATTGTAGAAATTAGACATTTGGAATTTTGGTTAAGGGAAGAGAAAAAGAGCTCTTTGGTGTGTTCCATTAGATTCCCAGACGTCTGAAACATAAGACTAGAAACCGAAATTAATCTAATTAATTTGATTTTTGGCAAAGCTATCTAAGGCCAAAATTGGGTTTCGGCAAATTAGGCGGCGACGATTTTACATTTTGCCCTTAAAGAAATTGCTCGAGGATGACAGAGTGGCATCAGGCAGATTTGTGTTCTGTGTGGTCTTTTCTACCAGAATCATCAACAAAAGTGTACGTCAAAACATAATCAAGCCCAAAATCCTCAGGGCACCAGCCACCCATCGAGATACTACCACTAGAGAGTTATGGCATCTTTTGACTGGCCAGACAGTACTACATTGGATCCTTCTCTCCGGTTATAGTTCATATTCCCTTTGCCTACATATACAGCGAATAGTCTGGCCTATTCTTTACATATTCTCCTCTGTCCTCATACACCTGACAACACTGAGATTATCAAACAGTTCTTCTTCACTAAAGGGGTTAACTACTCCACTATAATTGTTCAGTGGCCACTTTCCTCTTGCTAAGGGTAGAAGAGACTCTTTAGTTATGGTAAGCAGCTCTTCCAGGAGAAGGACACTCCAAAAACAAACCATTGTTCTCCAGTCTTGGGTAGTGCCATAGCCTCTGTACCATGATCTTCCACCGTCTTGGGTTAGAGTTCTCTTGATTGAGGGTGCACTCGAGCACACTATTCTAAGTTCTCTTCCTCTTGTTTTGTTAAAGTTTTTATAGGAGATATCTATTTTAATGTTGTTACTCTTAGAATATTTTGTTTTTCCTTTTTTCCCTTTCTTCACTGGGCTATTTTCCCTGTCGGAGCCCCTGGACTTATATCATCCTGCTTTTCCAACTAGGGTTGTAGCTTAATAATAATAATAATAATAATAATAATAATAATAATAATAGTAAGATATCTAGAAATAAGATTAAACATTTCAGAAATGATGGAGTTTTATGGTTGTTGAGATTTCTTTGAGGGTAGCGTTAATGGAAACAAAAGAACGTTAGGATTTTAGTAAAGCAAATCCGAAGCTAACGTGACTTATTCCTTAAATGCAAAACAAATGTTTTAAGAGAATCAACACCTCTATCCCTTCTAATAGTTGAAGAAGTCCCTTTGAATGTATCGCCTGATCATAGTTGACACATAGGCTACAAAAGATGGATGATTAGATGAGAATCCTTCTTACTATAAGAATGATAGTTTAATTTGATAATAAAGTGCCTGTAGATAATTTTGGGTGGAAATACTGACGAGAGAAGATGAATTTTCAGTCTTATCCAATTTTGCACTTAATTTACCTCATTCAAATGCCAAATGTGAAAACTTTTTAGTAGAATTAAGTTGGACAAGAAAAAAATAGGGAATAAATTGAATACAGACACAATTAATGGTGCTTAATATCATCTGAAAGTGTTAACCGCCAAAATTCTTGCATTCATTTTACTCCATCAAAAGATGATTAGGTTCTCCCTTGTCTTTAACAGTTCGTTGCTGTATTAGTCTGTAGTAGACAATGATCTTGAAGTTTAATCTAATCAGCTTTCATTTGAGCTAGTATCTTTTAATGTCTCATCTTTATAAAAAAAAAAAAAACTGTCAAACATACTTTATCCTTATTATAATGCACCCCAAAGATTTTTTTTCTCCTAAGTTCATGTATTCTGATCAAATTGTGCAATACATCATGAAAAAATATACTAGAATTATCTGTATTTGGTTCATTTTATTCACCTTTTTATTGAAAAAATAGTACTTATATTTTCTTTCCTACTCTCCTCAAAAAGTTTAAAATGATAGTTGTAGTCAATGCCATTTGGATTTTACAAGATACAGGTTTTATATAGATCTTTGAGAAATGTAAATTTCGCTTTCATTTCATAAAGAGAATGATATCTAAGGCTATTCAACATAAGCAAGTTAAAACGTTATATAACTCACAATTTTCCTTTCCTGCAAAGGTTGAATGTCAGAACTCTTTTTCATTCATTTTAAAGATAAGCTGTTAATAACACACACACACACACACACACACACACACACACACACACACACACACACACACACACACAAGGCAATGTACGATATGTTGGACAAAAAATCTGGCAATCCTGTTTTACCGTGCGGAAGGTAAAAGATGAAAACGTCTTGGAACTTTGTTTCTTCTGACTGATGCGCCTCCAGTCGTGCTCATGCAATGAGATTCCGGAAGTACAATCCCCGCTCGATCGCATGAAGTCAGGGATATCAACATAGGCGTAACTGAGAGGGGGTTGGGGTGGGGTGGGGACACGTGCACCCCCATTTGAAATTGGTGCCCCACCCCAGATCCCCATTTTGAGTCCATGAAGCTAGTAGTAAAACCATATTATTATCATTATTATTATTATTAATATTAATGTTTTATACATTAAATAGTTTGGCTTTTTCTTATGAAAATAAGAGGAGTTTTACTATATTAACTGTAATAGATAAATAAATCTTCTTTCTTTATCTCAGGAGTATATGTATTTATTTTCCAAACGATACGTAAGTGTGAAAGAAATGTAATAAATTCTCTACACAAAGTAATTCATGGCCAAAAATCCATTGATAATATAAAATTTGAAAATTAATAAAGAATGGAGAATAAATAAAATAAAAAAAAAAAAAACGCACATGCAGACACACGTGTATTATACAAATATATAGTAATACCTTGAGATACGACTTTAATCCTTTCTGGGATCGAGCTCGTATATCAATTTCCTCTTATCTCGGATGAATTTTTCCCGTTTAAAATAACTATGAAAAAATCAATCCGTTCCCACCCTCTGAAAAAACCCTAAAAACAGTATATTACAGTGAAAAAAACATTTTTTTAATTGTTGTAATCAACATCCTACGCTAACAAAATAACAAACAGCTATGAACTGGTTAAGATGCTTAATGCAATGTAACATTATTATTATTATTATTATTATTATTATTATTATTATTATTACTATTATTATTATTATTATTATTATTATTATTATTATAACTCGCTAAACTACAACCCTAGTTGGAAAAGCAGGATGCTATAAACCCAATAGTTCCATTAGGGAATACAGCCCAGTGAGGAAAGGAAACAAGAAAAAGAATATTCTAAGAACAGCAACAACATTAAAATAAATATCTCCTATATAAACTATAAAATCTTTAACAACACAAGAGAAAGAGAAATAAGATAGAATAGTGTGCCCGACTGTAGCCTCAAGCAAGAGAACTCTAACCCAAGATAGTGGAAGACCATGGTAAATAGGTTATGGCACTACCCAAGACTAGAGAACAATGGTTTTATTTCGGAGTGTCCTTCTCTAGAAGAGCTGCTTACCATAGCTAAAAAGAGTCTCTTCTACCCTTATCAAGAGTAAAGTAGCCACTGAACAATTACAGTGCAGTACTTAACCCCTTGAGAGAAGAAAAATTGTTTGGTAATCTCAGTGTTGTCAGGTGTATGAGGACAGAAGAGAATATGTAAAGAATATGCCAGACTATTCGGTGTATGTGTAGGCAAAAGGAAAATGAACCGTGACCAGAGAGAAAGATCTAATGTAGTACTGTCTGGCCAGTCAAAGGACCCCATAACTCTCTAGCGGTAGTATCTCAACGGGTGGCGTGTGCCCTGGCCAACCGACTACCTACCTATTATGGAGTTCTTACCTTCGAGACAGACGGTAGTGGCTAACAGTGGTGTGTGCAGAGGAGGAGGAGGGAGAGAGGATGGGGAGGAGAGAGACTTAGCGGCAACACATTCGGTACGCAACACTTTTGTAACACTACATAACATAACCCTAACTTTAAATTCAACTTTAAATTTAGCCTAAATGAAATTAGCTTACTGTACACACACTTAAAAATAAAATGTTAATCTTAAGTTACACTAAACTTAATTCTACATTTTGTTTTTATTTTCATTTTTTTTACTTTTCTTCTTCTTCCGGCTTGGCTCTTTTTGCCTCGCTTTCACTTGCACTATCTGACAGCCTTTTTAAAAGGAACCTATCTAGGAATGTTTGCTTTTGTCTCCCCTTCAAAATGCTGCAAAAATGACGTACGCAACTTGTCCGGGTGCCTCTTTTACATAAAATTAAAAAACTCCTGCCACTTCGCTAACATGTCTTTGATTTCTGCCATAGAAAGTCGGCCCTCGTCTTCCACCTCCTCCTCGCTACTGAGCTCCTGCAACACCTCCGAATGTTACATCTCCTGGAGCTCTATCAATTCCTGTGTCGTAAGCTCTTCCTGATGCTCCTCGATAAGGTCGTTCACGTCGGCCTCGTCTACCTCCAGCCTAATGGACTTTCCAAGAGGCACGATTTCATCCATCACAACAGGTTCTGGGTCATTAGGGTCTGTCGTATCGAACCCCATGCATCGTCAATAATTTTCAAGCAATGTACGATGTTGAAATGTTCCTTCCAAAATTCACGAAGGGTGAGATTGGTGTTGTCTGCGACATCGAAGCATTTCTTGAATAAATGCTTCGTATACAGTTTCTTGAAGTTAGAAATAACTTGTTGGTCCATGGGCTGGAGGAGTGGCGTAGTGTTAGGCGGGAGATAAAGGACCTTGATGAACCTAAATTCATCAAGAATGTCCTCTTCAAGACCAGGAGGGTGACCGGGGGCATTGTCGAGGACCAGGAGACATTTCAATGGCAGGTTTTTCTCTGCCAAATAATTTTTGACTGCCAGACCAAAGCACAGATTAACCTATTCTGTGAAGAAATGCCGTGTAACCCAAGCCTTAGCATTAGCGCGCCACATCACTTGCAGTTTTTCTTTCAAAATCCTTTGGCTCTTGAAAGCACGCGGGTTTTCAGAGTGGTACACCAGCAGTGGCTTGACCTTACAGTCACCGCTGGGATTGGCACACAAGGCTAGAGTTTTCAGGGCCTTACGGGTTTATGGCCTGGTAGTCTCTTCTCCTCTGCCGTGATGAAAGTCCTCCTGTGCATTTTCTTCCAAACAAGGCCAGTTTCATCGCAGTTGAAGATTTGTTGGGGAATGAAGCCATGTTGGTCGATAACCGAGGCATAGGTTGTGATGAAGTCCACCACGGATTTCGAGTCCGAACTTGCTGCTTCCCCATGCCTCACAACCGAGTGTATCCCAGTCCGTTTTTTAAAATTATCCAGCCAGCCACGACTGGCTTTGAAGATTTCCGCTGGCGTCGAAATCTCCCCTTTTTCGGCTGCTTGCTTCCCTTTCAAGTCATCATAGATTCTGCTGGCCTTTTCACATATGATCGCCTTGATCACGCTATCTCCCGCCAACTGTTTCTCCTTTATCCAGATTAAAAGAAGCCTCTCCATCTCGTCGTGAATATCATTACGCAGCTTGGAAAGGATGGTTACTCCTTTGGAAGGCTTGGTGCTCTTTATAGCATCCTTCTGCTTAAGGATGGTACATGTAGTTGATGTACTTTTCTTATATTGGCACGCCAACTCAGTCACTCTTACGCCACTCTCATGTTTTGCGATTATTTCATGCTTAATCTCGATTGTCATCATACGCTTTTTCTTTTCATTACCCTTGTTTGCACTTGCTTGCTTCGTACCCATTGTTTATTTAATTAATTATGCACTGGTTCATGCAAAAAACACGTAAAAAAACAAAACAATACCGCCAATGCTCAGAGACAACTTTACGCGATGGAGATCCGAGTGAGGCATTCCTCGTGAGCAGCCTCTCGCACACGTGGCCACCTGGCGGCTGCATAGAGAACTACTGTACCTCGTATCTCAAATTTTTCCTCGTATCTCAGGACAAAAATTTGCTCGGAACACTCCTAGTATCTCAATTTTCTCATATGTTGGGATGCTCGTATCTCAAGGTATTACTATATATATATATATATATATATATATATATATATATATATATATATATATATATATATACACATATATTTATATATAAATATATACATATATATATACACTTATATATATATATATATATATATATATATATATATATATATATATATATATATATATATATATATATATATATATATATATATAAATATATACATATATATATACACTTATATATATATGTATATATATATATATATATATATATATATATATATATATATATATATATATATATATATATATTATATACTTATATACATATATATATATATATATATATATATATATATATATATATATATATATATATATATATATATATATATATATATATATATATATATATATATATATATATATATATATATATATATATATATATATATATATATATATATATATATATATATATATATATATATATATATATATATATATGATGATGGCTCCCTGGTCTGGGCACCAATAATATATCATACTAGGGCTCGTGTCTGGGAACCAAACATAATATTATATATAGTATGGCTGGCAAGCTAAACAACCTCTCAAATTCTAAACTCACCAGTTTGCTTTTACATTAAATATGTTACACTTGGAAATATTAATACCCGAACTCTGAGACAGGTGAATAACTCCCAGACAATAATATATAAAACACTGAATATCCAAAGGTCTCTTAAGTACATTCAAAGCAAAACTCAGTAATTATTCTTAATAATTATTCAAACAACTCTAACTTCAACTCTTTAACAGGATACGAGCAATTGGTATAATACACTCTTTACAAAAATAAATATATTCTATATAAATTATAACACTCTGAAAAGAATTTACATAAAACAAATAAATCACTCGAAGTATTAAGTATGAACAAAACTTAGTTTAAGACAAACATATTACGACCTGAAAATTATAAAACCACTTGAATTTAATATTGAATCTGAATAAACCTTACACAAAGACCAAAGAAATAATACCTATGAAAATTATCCAATCACTTGTTTCACTTGAAATTAAATCTGAATACAATATTTAAGTTTGACGCTTAATGAAAATAGATAACCAGATCACGATACAAATATCTTTCTCCTTACTACAGGGCCGTTTGCAAAAAATCTAAAAGAATTTTTATAAATACTCACTTCGTTTACAAAAATCCGTCACAACAAAACTTCAATATTTCACTGAACACTTTTAAAACAATATACTGACCTGAGTATGAGAGAGAGGTGAGGAGATGACTATGACTTAAGGTTGGGACTCTCTATCTATCTATGCAATCCTGGGGTCACCTTTATATATGAAACTTAACTACTTCCAGAAGATTCCAGGACCGAAGTCTAGTAGCTTGGGGGCTGGACTAAGGGTGTCAGAGTTACCAAGTATCGCTCTTTCGAACGTATACTTACACAACACCAGACGGCTCTCTCAGTCAGCTAGCTCCGTCTACCCTTTGTCCCCGAAATAATAAAAAGGATAACATCTATCACTTGGTTTTTTGAGAATTTTCCAAAACACATGGCAGACAAGAGTTGCGTATATCCTCTCAAACATGATGCAATACCTCATAAAAATATAAAAGAATATTACATAAGCCCTTGTTCCTATCTCGTACGGGTTACATAACACTCTCAAGCACATTACATAAGACTTCATAACAAACATACATGAAATAAAATGTTAATTCTTGAAAATAACGTAAATTTACATATACTGACTCGAATAAAGAATACAATGAAATTAACGATGAAAGTCTTACGTAATTTACATAATAAACTTAAATCTACACGAGAGGAACTCATCTTAAGAGCTGGCTAACCTCTCTTTAATGCACATTTGAAAACATAAATAAATCATGAATAAATTATTTTATTCACTCTACACTAGACGAGCATTGTAAGATAGCTCCCCATAAAAAGATTATTTATTCTAGGCCTGAATCCATCAATTCAGCCCGAGATAAATGATCTGCAAGCACGTTATCTTTACCTGATATATGCTTTACATTAATACAATACGGTTGCAAACATTATGACCACCTAGTTAATCTTTGATTATTATTTCTCATCTTATTCACAAAAGTTAAAGGATTATGATCCCAGTACAATCTAATCTCATTCTTTGGTTGATCTATGTAAATTCCAACCTTCCTTATCGCGGTGACTAACACTAACAGTTCCTTTTCAACTGTCGAATAGGCTCGTTGCTGCTTCTTATGCTTTGACATCATAAAACACACAGGGTGAAGAATTCCTTCCTTATCTTCTTGCAATAAGACAGCTCCAATCCCATTATTGGAAGTATCCACTTGTATAAGGAATTTTTCGTTGAAATCTGGTGTTTGAAGCATCGGTTTTGAAGTTAATATGGTCTTCCTAAGATATTTCCTTTTTCCTGACATCTCGTTAACGTAGGTCCAGTCACTGGTTTCCTCCAAAATCCAGAATGGTTCTGGGAACTCGTTGGCGAGAGGGAATCTCCTTTCCGGTGAATAAACCCACACCTGCCATCCTACCTCGATCTGTCTATTCGCACTTTTCATACCAAACCTTTTCTTCGTCCATCCTTGAAAATTTCTTTAACTCACTGATCCTTTTCCTCAAATCCTTGACATTTTCTCCTTCCGTTTCCTCTCGATCTTTCCCTTTTTCTGCCAATATTGTAATCAGTCCTCATACTTCTCATCCAAATACCATTTCATTCGAGCTACATCCCATGCTTTCTTGATAAGCATTGCGTACCGCGAATATCATCAACAGTAGTCCAATGTCCCATTCATTCCCCATTTCATTGCAAAAATTTGTTAACATACTTTTCAACGTTTGATGAAACCTCTCTAATGCACCCTGGGTCTCTGGATGATAAACAGTTGATAGTTGTAGTTTCACATCCAACAATTTCATTACGTCCTAAAATAGTTTTGATGCGAAATTTGTTACTCGGTCACTTTGAACAATTTCCGGCATACCAAACTTTGTAAAAAAGTCTAGTAACTTCTTGGTGATTATTTTGGCAATGGTATTCCTGATGGGTATGGCTTCTGGGGGTCTCGTCACTGGACACATTAAGGTTAACATATATTTGTGACCTTTTTTCATCCTTGGTAAAGGTCCCACAATGTCGATCATTACCTTGCGAAGGGTTCTCCTCGCACTTCTATCAGGTGTAAGGGAGCTTTCTTAATGTACTCGTTTGGCTTTCCAGCCATTAGACACATGTGACATGCGCAGCAAAACTGGCTCACGTCCTTATGCATGCCAGGCCAGAAAAAGTATTTCATAATCTTCTCCGTCGTCTTCCTTACCCCCATATGTTCCGTCTCGTGCGCTACAGCAATCACCAGTCTTCTCAATGGTGCGGGACTTAATATCTGGAGATATATCGCCCATTTGCATTCCTAGGGATATCGGCGGGGCTTTGCTTCCTCATGAGCAACCCATTCTTAAGATAATAACAGGTAGTAGATTGCTTTACCTCCGTCTCATCCACCACTTGGTACAATAACTCTGTTAACATTGCATCCTTCCATTGTAATCCTATCAGCCTTTTTCTACTCACTTGTCCTACTTCTAACACTGAGTTTTCTATTTCTTCCAGGTACATCTTTTCTTTCTCATCTTGTCCACTTGTTGGTCGTTCCTCTTCGCTCAGGCTCACTCGGGAGTTCTCCTCTTGCGTACCATCAAGGTAATCCTCTTCTTCGGAAAGCAAATCCTCTAAGTTCATCGTTCCTTCGATTTTTTTTTCTTCTTCCGCAGCCAATTTCTTTGTCATACTCCTAGTTGTCACACAACTAGTAGACAGATACGGGTAATCCTTCTCAAGTTCAGTCGTAGGACTATACTTCAATGGTTTCTCTGTTACAGTGGGATAAGGCTCAAATGACACTTCATCAACCTCATTACCCAGCAGGACATCTACCCTTTCGACAGCCAATGAATCCTTTAGAGCAAAGTCAAAATTACCTGTCACTATGGTTACAACCTGTGTCGCGCAATATCCTGAACGGGGCTCTCTCACTCCTGTCTTGCTGCTAACATACCTTCATAAATGTATGGTTTAAAGGTATCCATGCTGTTTGGGTTTATCCTGTTCGTCGTGTAAACGTTGGCTGGTTTATTTTCCTCTTTGACCTTTCCTGATTGTTTCTTCATCTTTGGATTCTGTGAAGTGGAACTATCCTTAATCACTTGGGCGACTGCTTTCGGTTGGTTTGACTAACATTCCTTACTGGTATGGCCTCTCTTGCCACACTTAAAACAGACAATATAAACATTCTGCACGTCTTTCACGATACTTGAAAGAGGACGTTTCGAGGATTGTTGCTGTGGTACTATCACATTGTGCTTAGGAACAGTACCCGTGCTACTTCCCCTGTAACTGTTGAACTTGTTCATATAGTTATTACTGAACTGGTTTCCATGGTACGGTGAAAACTTGACACTTGGTCAAAACGACGGTTGAAACTTTATGCCCAAGGAGGGTTTATGACTGATAATATTACAATCTGCATGCAGCAAAGCGGCTCTTTCAGGTTTCTTCACCTCTCTCTCTCTTAAGTACGTTCGAATATGTTTAGGAATTCCTCGTAGATACTGTTGTAGTATTATCAATTCTTCTAAATCAACCATCTCCCTCACGTTAGTAGCCTCTGTCCATCTCTTAAAACATCGTCGTACCTTGGAAGCGTAATCCAGGAAAGTCTTTTTCTCGTCCTTCCTCAAACTTCAAAATCTTTCATGATAATATTCAGGGGTCATCTGATACACTTGCAGTACGCTCCTTTTCACTTCTTGATACTCTTTCCTCTGGTCCTGAGATAAGGAAAGGTATGCACTGCGGCCTTTCCCAATCAATACACTCTGTAATAACACAGTCCATTTATCTTCTGGCCATTTCATCGTCGATGCGACAATTTCAAAATGATCGAAGAACTCATCTGGAGCCTCTTCTGTGAACCTTGATTATATTCAGAAGGAATTAGAGAATGAGTGCTCAGATAAAGAACGCATAGCATAGCATTTGGGAGAAGGTAGTTGCGATGTCCCAGACGGATAATATTGAGGTTTCACCTGCCAAGCAAAGAATCCATAAATTAACGAGGCCTCTAAAAGATTCTGTTGTCTTGGAAACAACTGGGCTTGGAGAGGTGTGTGAGTATGTGGAACAAGAATGATACAAATACACTCTATTATCCAGTAATGGACAGACTACTATCTGAAATTGAATCAAAATTTGATGTTGCCAACAAATCCCCTTACCATTCAGTATTATCTCTTGATCGTTCCTCCTTTAAAGTTTTGCAGCCGGACCAGTTGGAGATAATAGCAGCTAAGTGTAATGTTGATCTAGAATTCTTTGATGTTGAGCTGCGACAAGCAAAACTATTAGTAAAACATAAACAACCTGTCAAGCTTAAAATTGCCAACATTGTGGGTTTGACAGCTTTTATTAGCTCTTTTTAAGAATGCATTTCCTGGTTTGTACAAAATGTTAACCATTGCTCTTGTATTACCAACAACCTCTGCATCTTCTAAGCGAACCTTCTCTTCACTAAGACATACAAAGAACTACCTCAGAAATTCTGTGTGATTATAAATTGCCCCGTGTATCACTAATTAAAATCCTCTAGGCCAGGCTATAGAATATCGATATGGAAAAGCTTGGTGATACTTGTGCTAGGAAACATAATGATAAAATGATGGAGGTGTATTAGATTATTACATTTGCCTCATTCTGTTATCAATACTTATAATTAGATGATTAAGTTCAATAATCAAGTGACCAATTGTAAATGTTACTTATTATATACTTTAACTGAAGTAATTAATTTTAGCAATCAAATATTTTAACTTCTTTTGATCTCACTGTTTCAGCATATCATAGATATATTTTATTATTAATTTGAGTATATTTTTCTTTCTCTTTTACAATAAACAAGTTTTAATTTTTATTTTCTTAATTATACTTTGTTTACATAATAAGTGGTTTCATTTAATTGCCAAACCATTACATTACATGGTCAGAATTCATAATTTTTATTGGAAAAATATTTGAGCAAGTTTGTTATATAAATACAGGATTCATAATTTGATAGGTTTCGATATTTCAAATCAACCTTAATATTTTTCCGTATGGCTTAAAACAAGAATGAGTATTATAATTTGTGCAGGTCTTATGACACCCCCACCCCACTATGTTCAGCTGTCTTCTTCCCCACTGTTATCTCTACATTAATGGGTCGGTTGCCTGATGCGCCCTCTCCAATGCCTTTTATCAAAGGTATCCTCTTCCACCAAACCTTTTTCTCCCTATCCTCCTTCCCTTATCTCACCATCTAATTCTCTGCCTCCCTCTTGAACTTCTCCCCATAACAGGTTCCTCCCAAGCCTTCTTCACTCCCCCCCCCCACCATCCATCCGCAACAGGTACCTACATAATCTCAGTCATGACACTCTGTAATCTTTACTCACCTGCCATTCTTCTTATTTCATAATTTGTCAATCTTTCAAGAAGTGATATTCTCATAATCCACCTCAGCATTCTCAACTCTGTTATCTCAAATTTTGCTTTCTCTTTTTGTCTTAAAGCCCAAGTTTCTGATCCATACTTTAACAATGGTCTTATTACAGTGCTATAGATCTTGACTTTTACCTTGATTGACATTCTCTTATCACATACTACTGCTACCTCCCTCCAGTTTTCCCATGCTGCTTTTATCCCATTTTCAACTTCAGCCTCATATCCTCCCTCCAGATTTATAGTAGATCCTAAGTATCTAAACTGTCCCTCCTGGCTAATAACTACTCCTCTACTTTCGTGTATAGCTAACCATGTCCCTACCTTCCTTACTGCTAGCCATAGCTTCAGTCTCATCCACAGTTACCCTCAAACCACCCCTTTCCAAAGTCTCTTGCCATTCTACCTCCCTTCTCTTTAATTCTTCCTTATTTTCAGTAGTAATCACCAAATCATCTGCATATAGCAACTCCCTCAAGTCTTCATTCTGATCCCTTAACTTACATTCAAGACTAACACAAATAAAAACGGGCTTAATGCTGACCCCTGGCGTAATCCATCATCAAGTTTAAAGGTTTCGGTTTCTCCTACATCAGTTATTACTTTTGTCCTTGTTCTTTTGCGTATAATATCTACTATTCTACCCAACTTCTCTGGGAATTTCCTCTTCCTCAAGCACCAGAACATCTCTTCTCTTGGTATTCTATCATACTCCTTTTCTAAATCCACAAAAGCACAGAAGAGCTTCTGGTTTTCCTCTAGCCTCTTTTCCTGTAATTTTTACAATCTCTCAACCTCTCGTCTAGTACCTTCTTCAAAACTTTCAAATCATGCTCTGTTCGTTTAATTCCCCTGTAGTTACTGCATTACATGATGTCACCTTTCTGCTTTAGGTATTATTTCCTCTTCCCATATTGCTCTCAATAGATCCAACATCCATTCTTCCCTCTCTGTATCTAATATCTTGACCTTTTTAATTTGAAACTCTGACGAGCCTGGTACTTTACCATTCTTCATTTTACTCAATGCCCGCTTCACTTCAGTATTCCGTATCTCTATCACTGGCCCCTTAACCCATTGTGCTTCTCCCAGCGCCTCTCTCATTTTCAGTATTTAATAGTTGTTCATAATATTCTCTCCAGCTCCTCATACTGTCATCATCCCTATGCAATCTATTTCCATTTCTATCCTTGATGACTACCAGTTGCCCCAAATCCTGTCTTTGCCTTTTCCTCAAGTCTAAAATCTTATAGATATCCTTTCCTTCTTCCTTTGTCCCTAGCCTTTCATTTAACTGCTCTACTGCTCTTCCAATAGCTATACCTACTTTCATCCTAGAATCTTTTTTTTTTTCCTTCCTGCGCCGTTCCTCTGCTCCCTGTGCCTGTCTTACTTTTCAGTTGCTAAATGCCTTGGATTTTCTTTTACCTGATTCTTGCATGTCTCCTTTTGACACTCCATATCCACTGTCTTCCCACTAGTTCCTACGTTTTCATTACACATATTTCTTTCATACCCAACCAGATATTTTCCACTCTGTTACTCTGCCCAATCTCTAAGTTCAACTTTTCAACTATTTCTCTTTCACAATCTTCCGAAATTGCTCACACTTTTCTCCTTTAAGGTCCCAAACCTTAATTCTAGATCTTTTACTCTTCTTGGGTTTTTTACCTCTCCTTTTAAGATCCATCACTACCAGACTATGTTGTTTAACACATGTTTCCCTAAAAATCACTTTACAGTTTATCACATTTTTCTTGTCTGCTTCTCTAACAAATAATTTATCTATTTGGCTTTCCACTCATTTACTTTCATAGGTTATCAAGATACTTATCCACTTTCTGAGAGCAGGTGTTCATATACGCCAATTCAAAACTCTGAGCCATCTGTAATGCGTACTCCCCATCCTTATTTTTAATTCCAAACCCATGGCCTCCCTTCTCTTCCCCACCTGCCATTCATATCTGCTCCTATGATTAGCTTCTCCTCCTCTTTCACTGTTCTAATAGCAGCCACAAACTCTTGTCTAGATAATTCTTTTGTTCCTGGTAACCCATCTGAAGGGTATATGCTGAAATTATATGTACTATCTGATCTACCGCTATCATTAGAATCTTTAAAAGTGTATAATTTATTCTCTTTACTTCTACCACCTTTTTCACTGTAGTTATTACATGTTATGACCCCAATTCCATTCCTTCCCTCTTCTCACATGCTGTAATAGAGCTTATACTCATTTCCTATCTCTCAAGTTCCATTTCCTTTCCATCTTGTCTCCTGCACACACAAGATATGAATCCTCCTCCTCTCAATCACATCCACTGTCTCCTTCAATCTTCTCGTTAGTGTACTAACATTCCAAGAACCTGCTCTAATCTTCCATTCTGTCACTAGCTTTGTTGGTCGCAGTCATGAACCCTGTGGTACCCCTCGTCCAATAGGGGGATTCTGACACACGTCGTTTACAGGGGACACCCTAGTCACATCCACATTTCTAATAGCATCAGGCATGGTTCCTAATTTGGCAGATGGTTTTTACGATCGCATTCCCTTGCAGTCATCAACCACCTTCCCCAATTAATAGACTCCTAGTTATGCCGCTGGATATCAGATCTACAGTAATTTTAAGTTAGAATTTGTCAGTAGCATTATTCGTGAAGGGAGGAGCCTAGTATGACAAATCTTCTTCTTAGGAATTTAAGAATGCTTCATGTCTTTAATGAAATAAGATTCAGTCATTTTTAGATACGCAACTGAATTAATGTATATAAAACTTTTACCTGCTTAGTAAGATTGTTTAAATTCTCAAGGAGTTTGCAAAGGCTTTTAAAAGATTCTAAGCACTCACTCTTATGTGCCTTTTTATGTTTTAATTTTTTTTCTATGACGGATAAATGTATATTTTATTAATTCTGTACTGCTAATATCTAATGTGTGCTGAATATTTCATTTTAACAATAAATATGGTTATTAATATTGTAAATTCTGACAATTATGCTCTGACATGTGATGATATTTAGTACTTGCATGTGTGCAGTATATTATTTCTTGAATTTTGTTAAACACCAATTTGCTTAGATAGGCAACTAATCTTTTTATTCACGGTTTTAGCCAACAGCTTTGGAATTGTTATACGTGAATAGCATTTACCTGACAATCATATTTGTTATATATTGATTTATTATTATTATTCTACTATTGAATATAACAGTTTTATTCCTTATTTTGTTTGCTTATGTTTTGCATTGTGAATAAATGGTTGAATCCTCTCCCATAGATTCCAATTATACTTTTGTACCCTTGCATCATCTATACTTTTATAACGTTTTATATTTTTCCTTGTTTTGTATTCTGCCGACCCGAGGTTCTCCAATGGCCATTTGCTTTCGTGAGTTATTTTCTACTTAATAAAATCAGTATTGATGATGACTTTGGTTTTACGCTAACCCCAACACTTCGAACTTATAATAAAGTGGCAACGAATAAAGTCTGGATGCAGGATGTTGATTTTGTGAGCAGATTTCAAGACACTGGTTTTCACCCAACATGTGTATGCCTTGTACGGGAGTCCGGACCAAAGTTCCTAGGCTGGCACCCTTGCATTTTGGCTACGCCTCTAGGCTGTCTGGATGTCAACCTGCTTCCCAGGAGTGATGTCATTGTTTTGCAGAAGAAATGTGCCACTGAACTTGGTAAGCTGTATTTTTTCCATGTTTTTAGGCTGTCTAGTAAACCTGCTGTACTGCCTAACCTGTTTACCTAAACTACCTAGCTTCGTTTTTGCCCATGATTGGTTACATGGATTCAACGATTTCTAATGTTCTACGATGGCTTCGGGATCCCAAAGTAAGATTGATCCTTTTGATCCTAAAAAGATCAAGCAAAACGTTTGGTTGTCTATGATGCAAGCACATTTTGGTCACTATGGCATCACTGAGGAGGTTAAGAAGAAAAATAGTCTGCTTATTTCTTTAGGTACAGAGACTTTCAGTGTTTTAGCTTCTCTCTGTGCACCTAAATTACCTCATGATAAGTCTTTAAATTTTGATGATATTGTTACTCTTTTGAAAACCCAGGTTATTGTGAAACCATCCTATCATAGATCTTTGATCAAGTTTCAGCAAAGGAAGAAAAATCTTGGTGAGTCATTGTGTGATCTTTATGCTGACCTAAAATCCTTAGCTTCTGATTTTATGGCCATTAATAATGAAGTTTATTTTCCGAATTTGGCAGCTGAAAATTTGAATTTACAAACTTTGACTTCGGCGGAAACTCTTGAAAGAGTTGTATTTTGAGAAAGCTTTCGGTTCTGAGAAAGTTGGTTTAACTGATAGTGTTAATGCTTTGAATTTAAATCATAGTGCAACCACATGTTAAGCTAATTTTAGTTATAGATATTGTGGTTATCCTCATCGTAGTGAGAATTGCAGATTTTGCCATTTATCTTGTTCTTTCTGTAACAGAAAAGGGCACCTGAAATGTGTTTTTCCTCGCTTTATAAAGTCAAATCAGGGCCAAAAGGCTTCACTTAAGCCAAGTGTGAAAAAACAGTGATGGTAAAAGTCCGTTTTACAAATCTATGAAAAAGAAAGTTTTTTAAAAAGAAAGTAAATGATTTAGTTGAATGTGATAATTCAGATTTTGATGATGATGATAATTGTGATCAATTGCGTCATTTAAAGGATGAGTGATGATTCAGAATCAGATCACATGCTTAATTTGGAGAGTGATTATGATAATGCTGAGAAAATCAGAACAAAAATTACCTTGGAGTTGAGTGATACTGATATTCCATATGAAGTAGATAGTGGTGCTGTGGTTTCAACTCTGAATTGCGAATATGTTCAAATTTTAGGGATGTCTGTCTGTTCAGCCTAGTAGTAAATGGCTGAAAGCATATGGAAATAATTCTGTTTATGTAATTGGCAAGGTGTTGTTTACTGTAAAATTTAAAGATAACATCATCCGTCATGGTTTTTATGTGGTTGAAGACCCTAAGGTCAATTTGTGTGGTAAAGACTTAATGCCAAAATTGGGTATTTCTTTAACAGGAATTGAAGATGAGGTAGAGCTTAATTCTGTTTTGAATGCTAAATCCCAGTTAGCGCAGTTCAACACTGACCCTAACTTGCCTGTTACTAGTGTAGTAGCTAAAATCCACTTGAAAAGTGGTGCACTTCCGAAATTCCATAAATCTACGCCTGTTGCTAGTAAATTATGCAAAGCTTGTTGCAAATGCATTAGATAAGCTTGTGGAGGATGATGTGATAGAACCTGTTAAATTTAGTGATTGGGCAGCTCGTATTGTGGCTGTTTTGAAAAGTGATAAACAGTCTATGCAAATTTGTGGTGATTTCAAATATCTTAATAACAATATTGCTTATGAGAAATATTCTTTACCTAGACTTGAGGAAATATTTGATATAGTGGGTAAGAGTACAATCTTTTCAAAAATCTATCTTAAGGAGGCATACCTACAGTTACCTGTACATGCTGATAGTCAAAAGCTGTTTCTAATAAACACACTCAAGGAATTATTTAAGTATAAGAGACTTTCCTTTGGTGTTTCTTCATCCTCTGCTATCTCTCAAAGGTTCATTTCTCAAATTTTAATGCATATTGATGGTGTTATTGCTTTTCTAGATGACATTTTTATTGTGGGAGATACGCAAAAAGAACATGATGAGATGCTAAACAGAGTTTTGAGAGAGCTTCAGAAGCATATTGTTGCCATTAATAAAAGTAAAACTGTTAAAATACCAGTAATTTAGAATACTTAGGCTATGTCATTTCAGGAGATGGAATTAGACCTTCACCAAAGAAAATAGCTGCAATTCTGGAAGCCCCTTCTCCAAAGTCTGTTTCTGAAGTGAAATCCTTTTTGGGAATGGTTACTTATTATTCGAGATTTGTTCCTAATTTTTCTATTGTACTTTCTCCTCTATATGATCTTTTGAAGAAAAATTAAAAATTTAAATGGTCTGATAGTGAGGCTAATGCATTCAGTACAGTCAAAGCTGAGTTGTCAAAGTCCAATTTTCTGCTAATTTTGACGGGGATAGTCCAGTAGTATTAGAAGCGGATGCGTCTCCAGTGGGTGTGGGATGTGTTCTAATGCAAAAATTTATTGGTATTGAAAAACCAGTCTATTTTGTAAGTAAGAAATTGTCAGCATATGAGTTGAAATACTCGCAATTTGACAAGGAAGCTCTAGCCTTGGTTTATGCTATATCCAAGTTTAAATATATTTTTGTTTTCGTTGGGTCGCAAATTCGTAATCAGAACTGACCATAAATCTTTACTTGGTTTATTTGGCAGAACCAAGTTGGTACTTATGAATGCTAATGCTAGGGTACAACGTTGGGCCTTGCTTCTTTCTCAATTTGATCACGATTTATGTTTTAAAGCTGGCAAGGACAATGTTGTCGCAAATGCTTTGAGTCAGTTACCCCTTTCTGATTTGGATTTGGATTCAACTACCCCTACTGACATATGGTTCAAGCTTTGGATGATAAAATTTATCTTTTGAATCAATTAAATCTTTGTCTAAGTGTGATTCTGTGCTTAAGAAAGTAATCAGTTGTGTGAAATATGGCTGGATTAATGATCCTTTAATTTCTGATTTTTCAAAAGTGAAAGATAATTTGGGCCTTTATAATGATGTACTTTTGTAAAGAAACCGTGTGATTATTCCATCTCATATGCAAAATGTAGTGTTGGATCAATTACATGTTGGTCATACTGGTATTAGTGCAATAAAAGCTGAAGCACGCAATTGGGTATGGTGGCCAAAAATAGTCGAAGACATTAGTGAAATGTCAAAATCATGTAATGTATGCTTTAAAAACTATCAATCTCCTAAATCTTATGTATTGTCGTAGCCAGAGACTGATAAACCATGGGATAGAGTACATATAGACTATACTGGTCCTATAGATGGAAACTATTTTTTGATAACCATTGATGCTTACACTAAATTTTTGAATATTCATGTAACTAAATCAACCACACCAATTGTAACTATTGAGAAATTGAGACTTAGTGTTTACAATTTTGGATTACCCAGTGTAGGCTACTTGTTTCTGGTAATGCTAAATATTTTGTTTCTGATGAGATGGAGACTTTCTTGTGGAAGAATGACATTAAGCATGCTACACCTGCTTCGTACAATCCTTCATCAAATGGGCTTGCAGAGAGACCAGTTAAGATTTTTAAAGAGGGTCTTGTTAAATTCACAAAGTGGAATATCACTACACGTTTGTGTAGATTTTTGTACAATTATAGGACAGCGCATTCTTCCGCTGGGATATCCCAATCTGATATGATGTTCAATCGCAATTTTCGGGTTTTAATTGAGAGGATTAAACCCCAGAATAAGAAAGAGAAAGAATTGAAAAAATATTGCAAATTGGAAAAATCTGAATATGTTGTTGATGATGCATTATTTGTAAAACATTTTGGTGCTGGGAACACCTGGCTGCCAGGTGAAATGATTGAAGTGCTTATTGTTAGAAATTACAAAGTGCAGTTGAAGCATTTTGGTAACGGTATGGAAACGCCATGCTGATCAATTAATGCCTAGATTCACTCCTAATTCTGATGACTGTATTGTTCCTATTCATAACCCAGCAAATTGTCAATTCTCTGAACTTATTTTATTTCCTATTCCAATTGTTAGAAGTTCTGACACTGATTAAGTAGTGAGAATAGTAACAATTTTAGCGACTGAAATTTGTGTTAAGCCTGCTATTGCAGATAAGTCAATTCCCAGTAACGTGTCATTACCTGAACCAGTACCATTACATAGATCGGATTGAGAGGTTAAACCACCTGATAGACTGAATCTTTAATTACAGAAGATATCTTAATCAAAGGGAAAAGGAAATGTCATATATTGATCTATTATTATTATTATTATTATTATTATTATTATTATTATTATTATTATTATTATTATTATTATTATTATTATTATTCTACTATTGAATATAACAGTTTTATTCCTTATTTTGTTAGGTTGCGTTTTGCATTATAAATAAATGGTTGAATCCTCTCCCATAGATTCCAGCACTTTGTACCCTTGCGTCATCTATACTTTGATAACGTTTTATTTATGCTTTTCCTTGTTTTGTATTCTGGCGACCCGAGGTTCACCAATGGCCATTTGCTTTTGTGAGTTGTTTTCTACTTAATAAAGTCAGTATTGACGATGAATTTGGTTTTACACTAACCCTAACACCTCGAACTTATAATAGTATTATATTTGTAAATAGACCTATTTGTATAGAAATAGAATTATAACGAAATAGGTCTTAAGGCTTTAGTCAAGCATGATTATGGACGGAGTAGTCCGAAAGCTCGATGAAGTGAAAGAAAAAAAATGGACAAAATAATTTCAAAATGGTCATTCCTTATCATCTTAAGAACTTCAAGCCAAGAAGTGAAGAGTGTCTACGGGAATTCCAAAGTTAAATAATTAGTACACGTAAGCAGTCATTTTTCGTTCGACCAAACCTGCAATATATATATATATATATATATATATATATATATATATATATATATATATATATATATATATATATATATATATATGTGTGTGTGTGTGTGTGTGTGTGTGTGTGTGTGTGTGTGTGTGTGTGTGTGTGTGTGTAGTGATACTCAAATCAAAAGAACCATGGAGAATATGAAAGTATAGAGTGAATCCTGACTACTTTCATCTTACTTTCTCAAGAGAACTGATTTATTGAGTGAAAGTACAAACACATATTGAGATATTTGTTGAACAATATGTCGGAAAAACAAGCTACCGGCGAAGAGCCAAACTCTCAGGTGATTACGTGTGCAAAGCACATATCTCATTAGCCAGGTGTGATGTTTAAGTTAAGTCGTTTCGGATATCAGGTGAATTTTATTTTAGGCCTTCCGATAGTTACCTATAATTTCTGTGTATTAATATGTTTATCAATTTTCTTTAAAACTTAGCTATATATATATATATATATATATATATATATATATATATATATATATATATATATATATATACATATGAATATATATATATATATATATATATATATATATATATATATATATGTACATATGAATATATATATATATATATATATATATATATATATATATATATATATATAATATATATATATATATATATATATATATATATATATATATATATATATTATATATATATTCATATATATACATATATATATATATGTATATATATATATATATATATATATATATATATATATATATATATATATATATATATATGAATGTATATATATATATATATATATATATATATATATATATATATATATATATATATATATATTAAAAAACGATAGCCATAGGACAGAGAGCATTTGGTAAACGAAATGAGATTATGAAATGTAAAATGCCATTTTCTCTAAAAAAAAAAAGTATTTAATGAGATAATCCTACTAGCATTAACTTATGCATTAGAAACCTGGAGCCTTGATAACACCTTAGATACAGGGATGGGGAACCTGCGGCCTTAAGGCCGCATATGGCCTTCTGGACCATCAAGTGCGGCCTTCTACGGTCTTTGATGTATGTACAGTATGTGTATTATATTTCTGCTTTGACACTGAATATTGTATGTTTGAAATCCTTCTACTATATGTACACACATACAAAGATGTACACACAGGCAATAGGAAAGTTTTGTTCAGTGATGTACCTCCCAGAGAATGGAAGCAATTTTTCCTTGTAGTCAATGAATCTTAACAGAACGCAATTAGCCGTTTCCTTGTCAGCTGCAACAGCTGTTGTAGCTGACAAGGAAAAACTGCCAGTTACAGTGAGTGAGTGATTTAACGTATGATGGACGTGAGAGTTCCTGTTTTGTCCATCTCCTCACTGTGATCTATGTTAGTTTTAGATGAGTCAACAGGTTCCAGATTTTTGGCATGAAAATATTTTATTTGTGCTTTCACTGATAAGTTTTGATATTATGAAAAACAGCTTCCCTTAGGTAACCTTAACGCAAGGACTAGAGGAACAGACATTTTAACAACTTCAACAAGCAATGTCACAAAGGATGACTAAATTTTGCTTCCTTATTATAATAAGCTATGCACTGATGGTGTCCCAGGTATGATGGCTTAAAACTAGGGATTTATTGAACTAAAGCAAATAATTGATTTTTTTCAATGAAAACAGCTAAGTGTGTTTAAACAGATACAATTTTTTACTGGGATGTTGCATTTTTATGAGATGTGATTGTTTAAAAAGTACCTACTTGCCAATATAAAATATTTGAAAAGGTTATATTGTTGATATTTATAGGCTATCTTTTCCAAAACATTAATATTATTTTATTTATCACTTCAATACAAAGAGCCTACTTGCTTAACTGAAGTAATTTACAAATTACATGCTTTCGATATTATTCATTTACTGACGGTAGTTTGAAAACTACCCAAACTTGAATGAAATATTTTAAAATTTAGTTTTCAATATAATTCCTTTACTGATTACTTGTATAAAAAGTACTTAATTCAAATATTTGAAATTGTAATGCATTAAATTTTTTAAAACCTGTTACTCATGCTTTGGATTACTAATAAATTACTTGGAGGATAAGATAACCAACAAAATTCTATGCGGCCTTAAGGAGCATTGAGGAATCGCAAGATGGCCTTCATCCAAAAAAGGGTTCCCCACCCCTGCCTTAGAACATAAGCTAGTTATAACTCGAAGAGTTATGGAAGGAATGATGAAAGGAGTGACACTAAGAGGCAGTAAAAGAGCAACATGGATACGAGAGCAAACCAAAGTAGAGGATATTCTTACATGTAAGGTAAAGAAATGGACATGGGCAGGGCATATAATGAGAATGACAAACAATAGATGGACATGACGAATAACAAAAT
>NC_090751.1:70567503-70632503 GCF_036898095.1 Palaemon carinicauda
TGTAATCTAAGGAATAATTTATAACTCATAACATAAGATATTGATACAGATTAACAATTCACAAAAAGAAAATTTAATGGCAGATTAACTTGCACTTTACCTTTGAGCAGAGTCATGGCTGGTGTAAGGGATACAAGAGAGAGAGAGGGGGTTGGGGGGGGGGGGGTGAGGGGGGGGGGGGCTATTTGGTAAAATATTCTGAGTGTTCTTTCTTGAATGAACCATTCACTATCACCAACTGATTCCCTTAAATTACACTTTTTGGATATATTGTCGTCGTTTTTACAAGCTTACATTCGACTTTTTCAAGGAACTTATCTGGAGATGACTGCTTTTGTTTTTTCTTTAAAATAATATGGAAATGTGACATTGTAGCTGCTTGCCCCTCCAAAGCCTTATCTGGGCTATGTTTCTAAAAATAATTGAAGGGCTTCAACATTTTTAACATCCCCAATTTCACTTGGCGCAAGAGGTTTGTCATTCTGTTTCCTCCTCTGATGATAAAATCTACTCTGCAAACTCTTTTTGCTGCTCCTTATATAACTCAACTAGCTCCTCGGCTGTCAACTGCTTGCTGTGCTTGTCTAGAGGATTGTTGATGTCATCTTTGCCAACTTCTAACCCCAATTTCATTATTAACTGCTTCTTCTTGATGGTATCGAATCTCTCAAAATTGCATTGAGTACGGCATTCAGGCCTGTTTCTTCCATGCAAAATAGAGGATACTGTTGGTGACCTTTCCTCAGGCTTTATCCATCGATTTGAGCCAGCTAACAAAGTTGAAATGTTATTCCCATAACTCTCGGAAGGTGAGGTTGGTCCTTTCATCGACCTTGAAGCATCGCTGGAACACTGCCTTTATGCAAAGCTTTTTGAAGTTTGAGATCACCTGTTGATCCATGGTGGACCATTGGAGTAGTGTCGGGCAACAGAAACCTTATTTGAATTAATTTTAATTACTCCATTAGGTCATCTTCAAAGACTGAAGGATGGGACAGGAACATTGTCCATGTGCAACAATGCTTAGAATGGGATATTCTTCTCCATGAGATGGAACAAAAACCTCATTGACCCATTCCACAAGTAAGATTCAAGTCCCCCAAGCCTTGTTGTGTGACCTCCACATAATGTTCAGTTACTTCTTCTGCACCTTGTACTTTTTAAAAGGCTTGCGGATTCTCCAAGTGATACACCAGGAAAGGTTTGGCTTTGCAATCCCCTCTGATAATAGCACAGAACAGCAGGGTTAGATGGTCTCTCACGGGCTTGTGATCCTCCTGGGGATTTTCTTCTAAAAAGGACAGTATCATTGCAACTGAATACTTGCTACAGTATACAAGATTCAGAATCTCTGAACCTTTTAGATCTTACAACTTATGTTTCTACTGCTTTGATATTGCAGCTCACAGCCTCACCATGGCACAAAACACTTCGGATGCCAGTTTTTCTCTGGAAATTTTCAAAGTAGCCATGGCTTGCTTTGAGTGTTTCTTTTTCTTAGTCTGCTGATGTACCTGGCTCCTTTTAAACAAAGTAACCATACAACACCTTTGTATTTTCACAAATAACGTTCTCATTAGGCTAATCTATATCTTGCTAACTGCTTTTCATTGATCCAGCTGAGAAACAAGTTTTCAACTTTATTAAGATCACGTGGCTATCATTTCGTTAATGTCGGCACTGCTTTTGCAACATCAATTGCTTTGATTTCTCTATTTTTTTCTTCAAAATTGTACAATTGTACATTTTTGTCAGGTTTGCCACACCTGTATCTTGTTGTTGCTTCTCAGTAATTTCTCTTCTCACCTCTACTGTAATCATGTTCTTACCATTTATTTAATAATCTTGGTGGCTATTGTTTAGATGCTGTACTGTACTGTAACTGTTAAGTTGACCGTGACCAATAACAATCAGTTTTATAAAAAGCATGCAGTCACAATTCTACAAAGAGCACATCCAAAGACTTGCAAGATAACTAAAGGTGATGGTCAGAGAGTTGTTGTTAAGGTCTGAGCAAGGTGATGGAGGTGGGGAGCAATCTAAGGTGAAATAAAATGGCGCAAAAATCACGTGAACACTGCCTGGGTGGCAAATGGGTACTGTGCGACTGCTTTCTGCATATTGCATCCTAGTCTCGTTAGTAGGATATTTGTGCAAACGTATGCATACAGAAGGAAATGTTTTCACATTTTGATTTACTCATAATCAGGGTCACTCATAAACTAGGTACTCTCTCTCTCTCTCTCTCTCTCTCTCTCTCTCTCTCTCTCTCTCTCTCTCTCTCTCTCTCTCTCTCTCTCTCTCTCTCTCTCTCTCTCTCTATTATTTTTTCTGATTTTTAAATTTTTTTCTATTTATTTTACTATCTTTTAAAAAATTTCCTTTCATTACTTATTTTTTTCTCTGTACATTGCCGTTTGAGTACCATCCTCGTCTGGTGCATGCAAAAATAAAAAAGATAATAGGGCTGGTTAGCGTGTTACAATTGCAAGTTACATAAAGATGAATCTTACGCCCACACTACTGACCATGTTCTGGCCTTCGGTGTCACATGTTTGTGGTTCCTCATCAAGTTCCACCCATGGCACTTACTATGGTATCTAACAATGTCTTCCTTCAACCCTATCAAAAAAATGATTCTCTGGCCCTTCTAAGCGACCTCTATACCTTTATGTCCTGCGTAAGGATTTACGTAAATTTCATGGATGGCTTTCTCTACCAAAGGGGAATGATATCACCCGGTCTGTTCTCATATTTACAAAAAAGGATATCATCTTCAATGAAGAACACATCCCTTTGAATGCACAAGAAATCTGGGAACTTGCTACTCGCATCCTTCACACAAGCCTTGACTTGTTCAATCCAGGCTTTGGACTTTTGTCCTGCATTAAGCTCACCAGCCTCACAAATCAACCACACGCTCATTTACGAGGCATGCACGCTGAATTCCTCTACGGAACTCCTAGCACTAGAATTCTCCGGATGATTCTCTCTCTCTCTCTCTCTCTCTCTCTCTCTCTCTCTCTCTGCAGTTGTCAACATCTTCCCGTTTTCTATGCGCTTCACCCCCAGGTGTACTTGAACCTAAATCCTTCTGTTGTTCCTTCCGGTTTACAGTCTGCAGACCTAATTGTTATTGCCGCTATGGCGGTCCTGGAGAGAGCGTCTGTGTAGGATGTTTAGGATTGGAGGATGGCAATGAGACAGAGTGTTCGGTGAGGAGTTTAATATGAGATGGTGCGTCTCTTACAATATCCGGATACAGACTGACTGACTCGCTTGGCGCCTGCATCAGCATGCGATGCATGAGTCAGGAAATAGTCCCTTCCCTACGTTGGGAGAACATATGCTTACATTATAATCTTACATCTCCCTCCCAAGATTTTTAATAAAATGTGAGCATATACATGAACTGGCTAATACTTGAATGAAAATTTCACACAGGAATACAGTTATTTTGCACAAATCAAACAGCAATCGATTAAGTAACTAAGATAAAAATACATATCGTATATTAAATATTTACCAATATGCTACTTAGAAGAAAATAAAAATACGCTGTATCTTTTATGCATAACTAAACATAAATTGTAGCAGCAAAAAATTAAAATTTTAAGCAATTATTCCCATGATTACATTATTCATACATAAATGGTATATATTGTTACTGGCAGGGTAACAAGGAACAATAACCAGGTACAATCACAATGAAAGGGAGAATTGCATAAAACAATTACATGTTATCATTGTCCATGACATAGTCGGAAAACAACGCCTGGCACGTAGTCAGACTCTTACTGCGTACTGGAACCTCCAATATAGTTGAGGTGGTGGTAGATGGCATGTGAGAGACATCAAGGCCGTTAGTAAGTGCAATATGTCTCCTGTTTCTTAGTGACAGACGTCCACTGCCATCCAACTTGATTCGGAACTGCCAGTGGGGAAGGGAGTCCACCACCAACTCCGTACGGTCCCATTCATTTGTTGCCTGGTTTTGTACTCTCATGTGGGCCCCTACTCCTAAGGGTTTGAGTGTCCTGGTGGTGTGACTAGCACTGATTTTCTCTCTGTTGATGGCCATTTGAATTTCGTCCTTACGCAGTGTCTGCTTCCAATGCCTGTCAACCAGGTAATATTGCTTCGACGTAGGAACAGCATCTCATAATTTCCTCCCAGTTGCCAACTGTGCAGGTGACTTGATATTGCGAATGGGCATGTTCAAATATTGCAGTATCACTAGAGAGGCCTTATCGCAGTCTAGGCTGCCCCCTTCACCTGTCTTTGCCCTGATTATTCTTTTAGCTGTTTTTACCGGTGATTCTGCTTGCCCATTCGACTGTGGGTAATGTGCAGATGAGGGGCACACCTTTACTCCCAATCTTTTAAAAAAGCTGACATTTCTTCGCTCACTAGGTTTGTGGCCCGTCCGTGGACTCTTCCTCTGGGGCTCCCCATCTCGTGAAGTAGTCTCTTAGCATGGATATTACTCTCTGCACATTGGCACCATTAGGGAAATGCACTATTCCCAGCCATCCCATGAGCCTATCAGCGTTTGCCATGTACATCCACCCATCTAGCTGAAATATATCAGCGACTACGTTGAAAGGGGTAGTCCGGCGGGTGGTGTGATGGCTATTGAATCCTTTGGTGATGAAGGTGCATGCATGTTGCAAACAATACACGAATTCCTGTGGTGCAAAAGGTCACCCTCCATGCTAGGCGATAGACGGACTTTCAAGGCCCTCCTGTGCATGGAGTCAATTCCTTGGTGGTGACCTGCATGAAGGTTTTCTGCGATTTGTTGACGAAGTTCCTCTGCAATTACCAGTCATACATACCCATCTTCGTATGCATGAAGCACAAGGTTTTCTGAAGTTATTAGGCAATCTCTCACACCATAGAAGGGTTTAAAGCAGGCTACCTCCTGCGTTTTCTGCAGATGCTAATCACCTGCAGATATCTTTATCCTCAGTAACTTGGGTGCTTGACTATTTTTTTTGTCCATCGTGAGCTCCTCCTTATGTAGAGTCTCGATAGCTGGACAGTGACTGCTGCTGCCATGTCATCCTGCAACTCACCATCACATTTGTAAGGGAGGTTCGCAGGGCAGGGAAACGAGATAGAAAGTCAGTTGCACAACTTCCTTTACCTGGTAAATACATAATATTAAATTTATACTGAACGGTCTTCTCCTTCAGCCTGAACAATATTGGGTTAACAATATCTGCCAGTGCTCTATCTCCCAGGAGCTTGACTAGGGGGCGGTGATCAGTGATGAACGTAAGATTGCGGCATCTCAGGAGTAGCAATTTAGCCTTCCTTAGGCACCATACGACAGCCAGAGCCTCCCCTTCTACTGCTGCGTACCCGGCCTTGGCGGGGGATAGGTGCCTACTTCCGCAGAGGGCGATTCTCCAACCATTTTTACAGTAGAAGGCATATCGGTGGGTACGCAACTGCAGTACTGCTGGAGGATGACGAATCCTATGCCTTCTGTCGGGAATTTTGAACTGATCATTCGAAAGTCCCGCCATTTAACTCCATAAACGTTACGTTAAATTGAGGGAAGGCTGGAAGATCTCGCGGGCGTTGAGACGAATGACTATGGTCTAATACGCGACGGTATTAGGCCTAAAACTTAACCACCTGGTAGGGAAGGAGCGGGTGTTAAAGAAATTGAGTATTTGTAATTTATGAATCACGAATGTAACGTCATTTTACTATACCACGATGAAAATGTCTTATGTATATGTTTAGAGCCAAGGACTCCCTAAGCTAGTGGATTACGGCAAATTATGGCCTTCACCCGAATCATTAAACTCCCACTTGTATTTAAAATAAGACTTTAACAGTTTCTCAGTCTTGTGGCAAATAAAGAAGCTTTAACCAACCCCTTATAAATCAATAAGGTAAGAATTCCCTCCCCTCTACCAAGGACACTTTAGTCAGCGCGAGAAATCGGAGTTTTCGTCGGAGCTGCAGGAGCTCCGATCGTCCTCTTTGCCTAATATCCCCAGACCAAGTAAGTTGTCTATATTGTTATGTCTCTGCTCCTTGTATAACCAGGTCGGTTTCCCCATAGTTTTTGTAAGTGTGATGTGAGTTTTGTATTTGTATATATTTCGGTGATCCTTGTGATTGGGGATCAGAGTCATTCACTGAATTACGATAGAAAGCCTTGGTATGTGGTCTACCAAGGTATTTTGTTGAAATTGGGTGCATTTTGTTCTCCTTTTAAGTCCGATGTGGACTTAGTGTTCTGTGAGCACGTGTGATTGTTTGATATTTCATTTATTAAGCAGTGTAGATGTTTTAATATGTTATTCCCTTTTCAAACAACTATTTTTGTAATAAAATTGTAAATTGTAGCCGTATTTTGTTTGATTCCTGGACGGTTTTGGGAGACTTACCTCTTCAAGGTCTTGTTATTCGCCCTTAACATCGGGCTTAGAACTAATCATATAATTGTCGAAGTGAAAATCACGACAACTGGTCCTTCGAACCGGATAGCAAGTGCCTCCCAGAGCTAGATAGGAATTCAGTAAAATATGGTCTTTTAGGGTAATCCTAATAGGGGAGAGAGAGGGACGTAACAATAAAGGTCCTCAGTGTCCCGATGTGCGATCAACCACGTGTCTCTGGTTTTTTTTAGTGCACCCATCCTTGTAATTTACACCTAATTCTGTTCTTAGTTTGCCAAACTCTCTCGAAGTTAAAGTAAAGTTAGTCAAAATGGCGGTGGCCACGATTGTGCACATCGAGGCGTCGATGGGCCTCATAGTAGACTTGCTAAGTGAAACACAACGCGCGCTGATAGAGACATACTCTGAATCCGTCTACCGGAATCTGGTAACGGAACTGCAGGAAGAGGTCAGACAGCTGAGAGAGCTGTACAAAAATCAGTATGTCAAACTAGAACCTAGTTTGGAAGCCCGAATCAGGCACACGCTGGGTGAAGCTATACAATCGTATAGACAAAGTGAAAAGCACTCCAACGGGGAATGTTGCTCTCCCCAAGTTGAAACCGCTGCCTCTCCCCACGTTTGAAGGGGAAGTGCAGGAATACGCTTCGTACCGTGAGCTCTTTACGATACGTGTAGATAGAAGAGCCGATTTAGATGATGTATCTAAATTTACCTATTTGTTGGGGACATTAGGCAAGGAGCCGCTTAGAATAGTGAAATCTCTAAGTGTAACCGCCGCGAACTATAGAATAGCGTTAGATCTTCTAGATAAACAATATGGCAATGTACACCAGACGCTCGTGATTTTGCACCGAAAATTAGCTAACATATTTGTGCTGTCACTAGACCCCGTAGAGCTCAAAAGGTTCCGTTTCGAGTTAACAATCATAATTGAACAAATTAAAAGGCTGAGTAAAGATGATATAGGCCAGGGCATGGTCATGAGCCTCATAAATCAAAAATTATCAGAGGGAAAGCTCTACAGAAAAGTGGTCGAGCATTTAAGAAAATGTGATTACACGTTAGACGAGTTCTTTGAAGCAATAGACTTTATTATAAGAATGCTCGAAGACGATGCGTTGCAAAGAGGCGACAGACTTAAGCATGATAAAAGACCAGACAACAGTGTAAGACCGAAATCCAAACCCGTCCACAACAATTCTTGCCCATTTTGTAGCGAACGGCACCCGCCTCACTGATGTCGCCAAGTAACTGACGTAGCTGCCAGACGTCGCATTTTACTTAAAAGGGGCCTATGCTTCAATTGTACAAAGTCAGGTCATCATAGTGATAAATGTCCCGTCCCAAATTCTTGCAAAATTTGTAATGCCAACCACCACACCGCAATTTGCGATGATTACAATGCGGGAAGACGACTGCAATCGATCCCAAATAGTAGCAATAGTCAATCAACAACATCCCGCCCCGTAGTGAATGTGACGCCTATACAGCACGAAACTGCCCCCCGTCCATCCAAGGCTAAAGTGGAATCTAAACCATGCAAGAGCGCAAAGATCGCACAGAAGTCTGACGTAGACCTCCCGTGCACCCTCTTGCCAACGGCTATGGCAGAAATCCATCAGAAACAAGGTAGCAAGCGAGTCCGCCTATTCCTCGACTCAGGAAGCCAAAGGAGCTTCATATCGGCGAGAATCGCGAGTCAATTAGGCCTACCGGTGGTAGGACGAGTATCATTGAATATAGCTCCATTTGGCTCCGCGGAAATAAGTGGACAATACAATGTAGTGAGTTGTAGGGTTGAGATGGGAAAAAGAACCGTGCGAATGAAGCTAGTGGCACACGAAAACGTAGACGTCCCAATACATAACGCTGGTTATGTAAAGGTCAGACAGCATCTGTTGAGCAAGGGAGTCACGTTAGCCGATCCAGCAAACAAGTCCGATGTACTGAAAAATGTCCACATATTAGTAGGGGCTGATTATTTTAGCTACTTTATTATAGGCGTAGAGAAGGTGGATGGGATCAATCTTTTCCTGACCCATAATGGTATGTTGCCATATGGGAAGGTGCCGCAGTGGCTATTGCAGGGGGAAAGGATTGAACAGGTAAAAACGCTTAGAGTGTGCAAAATCACGAACGAACCATATCAGTTTGACGTAGATGAATGGTGGCGTTTGGACCGTGTTGGCATCGCCCCATCTGAGCAATACACTGTTCGCGAGGCGGAAACCATGCGGAAGGTGTCGCAAAGTGTTGTGAAAAGGCCTGAGGGATATCAGGTTAGCCTACCATTCGGGTCGGATGCTAGGCCAGATACGAACTATCGAAACGCTGTAGCGCAGTTAGAGTCGTTGCAAACTAAATTCAGGAAGGATAGGGAATATTTTGATCAATACCAGGGAGTGATAGATAAATATATTGAAGCGGGTTTTATATCTGAAGTGAAAAAACCCAAGGTGGAAGGTTATTATATGCCGCACTTTGGAATCAGGAAAGATAGCCGCACCACCCCCCTTAGAATCGTGTTCAATTCCTCAGCGAAATCAAAAGGTAGTAAGTCATTGAATGAATGCCTCTTACCTGGCCCCAATCTGGTAGAATTAGCGTATCATTTGATCATAAGGTTTAGGTTGAACCAATATACTATGTTAGCTGACATCAGCAAAGCCTTCCATCGTGTCTTGTTGGATCCTCGTGATACCAAATACACACGATTTCTGTGGCCCGAGGCAGCAGGTCGAGCGCTCACCTTCACCTTTAGAGTCGTGGTGTTCGGCATCACGGCAAGTCCATTTTTGTTACAACAAGTGTTAAATTATCATTTCAAAGGGGAAGGTAGACCAGATTTGGTGAAGTCTTTTTATGTGGATGATTATCTGGCCACTTTCGAAAATCTAGAGAGCATGAGGCAAGAGCATGAGTCTGTCAATAAAATCTTAAAAGGGGCGGGTATGCCTTTAGAAGGGTGGGCGTCCAATCACTTGACCTTCGATAACGAGAAACAGTGGAGAGAGTCTGTGAGTGTGAAGGTGAATGGGCTGTGATGGGCCCGGGACGTAGACCGATTGTGTGTGAAAGAAAGCAAGAGAATCTGTGAGTTGGGGGAGGGATGGGTGCCTACGAAGCGTAGGGTACTTTCCCTGTTGGTCTCAATTTACGATCCGATAGGTTTGATAAGCCCATTATTTGTAAGAGGAAAACTTTTCCTCCAACAACTATGGGAGGATGATGTGGGTTGGGATGATGTGTTAAAAGGAGAAAAAGCTAGAGAAGCGAGTGAGTTGTTGAGTGATTTGAAAGCGGTGAGCGAAATCACTTTTCCAAGAACGATAGGTAGGAAAGGTTTAGAACTCCAAGTATTCACCGATGCCAGCAGTAAGGCATACGGCGCAGTGGCATATACCAGGGACGGCTGCAATCAGGTAAGCCTAATAACTAGTAAAATGAGGATCACTCTGAAGGGAATGAACAAATTGACAATTCACAAGCTAGAACTGCTAGCATTGTTGCTAGGCAGCAGATTAGCAAAGACAATCAAAGAGCTGATAGAGCCACGAGAGATAGTCATGTGGAATGACAGTAAGGTCACGTTGGCATGGGTAGCATCTCCCAAGGCCAAGGACCATAAGAACATCTTTATATCTAACCGAGTGGCGGAGATTGATTTTCTTCAGCAGGTTTGTCGATTCAGTTTGAACCATGTCCCCAGTAAACAGAACCCTGCTGATGTCCTGTCCAGAGGTGCAACGATGCAACAACTGCTAGATAACTCCCTTTGGAGGAACGGTCCAGAATTCCTCAGGACCACGGAAAAGCCTGTTCCTTGCAAGGAGGAAGATCCAACCCATGAAAAAACTACAGTAGCGGCGGTGCAAGAACTGAGGGAGGAAATGAGTCCTGCCCTCCCCCCAGGCAAGATATGGGAAATTCTGCAAAGGGAAGTAGAATTCCTATTCTTGTTGAGAGTTGTTAGGGTAATCAAAAGGTTTACAAAAATAGAACGGCATCCGTTCGGTATTGTTGTCCAGCTAGAGCAAAAACATTATTTGCCTACAGTTTATGCTTACTTAGAGGGCGGAGTCAGACCCCCTCGTAAAGTTGCCAATTTTGTCAGACAATTGAATCTAGTATTAATAGATAGTCTTATTTGTACTAGGGGACGAGTGTCCCAAGTAGAGGAAACTAATCAGTTAATTCTCTTGCCAGCCAAAGGATATTTAGTCAGGATTTATTTTAAGATATTTAAACCGTTTGCACTTGCATTGTGGGGTGAATACACTCATGGGTATCTTTCGACAGAAATGCTGGGCGGCGGGTCTACGTTCCATTGCGAAGCGGACCGTGCGAAAATGTCCAGAATGCATACTAGCCTTCCAGCCTCTGTTGAGACAGCCACCACCACCCCCTCTACCGAAGGAGAGGACCACCCTCACAAAACCCTTTACAGCAGTCGGAGTGGACCACACAGCAGCCTTACAGATTGAAACGCGGCCAGGCTACATACTGATCGTGACATGCATGGCCAGCAGGGCTGTGTACCTCGATTTCTGCCCCTCCCTGGAAGCGGAAAAATTCGTATTAGCCCTAAGACGATTTTGCGCCACCCACGGTGTCCCGCAGTTCATCACGTCTGATAACTATCAAACATTCAAAACTGCTAGCCACCTCCTTCAGGGACTCTATGAAGAAGATGAAGTCCAGCAGTTCCTGAGGAGAACGGGCATAAAGTGGCGATTTCAGACGCCCCGTGCACCTTGGAAAGGTGGGTTCTTTGAGCGCCTGATCGGGGTAACGAAACGGACCCTCCAGATAGCCCTCGGAAAGAAGTACCTACCGGACGCCCACGTACTAACCCTTGTGAAAGAAGCAGAGGCAGTGGTGAATAATCGGCCGCTTATGTACAGCGGCGACAAGTGCGAGGATGAAGTCCTCACCCCCTCCCATTTGCTAAGAGGACACCCAGTCCACCTCATGGCACCGATCTTGCCGGACGACCACCTCAACGGGACCTTCACCTCCCGAAGGCTACGTGATCGCTACCTGAAATTGACAGACTCTTTGAAAGCCTTCCGAGAGAGGTGGAGAAGGGAATATTTGAGTGCCCTGAGAGCCCGGCACGACTGTCGGTCTGGGGAACCCTCCAAGCTGCACCCTGGAGACGTCGTGCTGGTAAAACAAGAAAATCAAAAAAGAGCTACGTGGCCTCTTGGACGTGTTGTGGAGACGTATCCTGACGACGACGGAGTCGTGCGTTCGGACAAAGTGTTGTTCGAGGGTGTCGAGTCACTGCGAGCTGTTAGCCTCCTGGTTCCCCTGGAAATTGCCCCCTCTGAGGATGATGTTGGAGAAGACAACGACGACGGAGAAGAGGGCGCGTACAGTTCGACAGCAGGAATGCCAGGGATCGTTGAGACGTCTGGGGACAACCAGGAAATGGCTCCGGCTATGTCAACTCAACAACTAGCCACAGGAACCTTCGATAATGACGCTAATGGTGAGAACAATGCGGTTAGTGAGAGAAGTGAAAGTGAAACAGAGTCAAAGCAGACGGATGCACAAGGACGTTCTGCACGCCCATTGAGAAGGGCTGCCGCGAAGCAGCGACAACTGATGGACCATCTGCTAAGAAGTGATGATATATAATGCGTAGCTGCAAACAGTGAGTGAAAAAGGGAGTGCCCTATCTGGTAGGTAGGGAGGGTGGAATGAAGAGATTGTAGGTGTGCATGGATCCACAGAAGTTGGAAGTGCGTCGGGTGTGGGGAACGGGGACGGGATGGTCTCTCGTACTTACAAACTGAGCGTTGTACAGAGCCAGGCCCCTCCCTCTTGTTCCCCCTAAGGTAATAGCCTACGTGTGGCAGTGTGAGAAGAGTGATTCGATTAATGTGATTAAGGGCAGATTGCCTTATGATCGAATCGTTGCATGTATTATATGTCTGAATACATTTCTATTGCTATTCTTGTATGTATATGCATGAAATGATGATTGTATTAGGCCCATTGCCTACTTGCCTTTCCATTTGAATCGTTGTATGTAATATGTCTGAATACATTTCTATTGCTATTCTTGTGTATATATGCATGAAATGATGATTGTCTTAGGCCCATTGCCTACTTGCCTTTCCATTTGGACTGTTGTATGTATCCTCAGTCTGGGTACATTTTTTTTTATTATTTTTGTGTACACCTGTAAGAGTTAATTGCTCCGGGGTAACATTGCTGTATGCTGTACATTGTGTATGCTCTGTTAGAGTCGTTGTGGAGCGCTACGCAACGAGCCTAACAGAGTCTTGGAGTAGTTACTCCCCCCCCCCCTCCGAGTCCAGTCTCGCCTAATTGACCGACGTTTCACCGCCCCTTTATTTCGGGTGTGGAGGATGTCGGGAATTTCGAACTGATCATTCGAAAGTCCCGCCATTTAACTCCACAAACGTTACGTTAAATTGAGGGAAGGCTGGAAGATCTCGCGGGCGTTGAGACGAATGACTATGGTCTAATACGCGACGGTATTAGGCCTAAAACTTAACCACCTGGTAGGGAAGGAGCGGGTGTTAAAGAGATTGAGTATTTGTAATTTATGAATCACGAATGTAACATCATTTTACTATACCACGATGAAAATGTCTTATGTATATGTTAAGAGCCAAGGACTCCCTAAGCTGGTGGATTACGGTAAATTATGGCCTTCACCCGAATCATTAAACTCCCACTTGTATTTAAAATAAGACTTTAACAGTTTCTCAGTCTTGTGGCAAATAAAGAAGCTTTAACCAACCCCTTATAAATTAATAAGGTAAGAATTCCCTCCCCTCTACCAAGGACACTTTAGTCAGCGCGGGAAATCGGAGTTTTCGTCGGAGCTGCAGGAGCTCCGATCGTCCTCTTTGCCTAATATCCCCAGACCAAGTAAGTTGTCTATATTATTACGTCTCTGCTCCTTGTATAACCAGGTCGGTTTCCCCATAGTTTTTGTAAGTGTGATGTGAGTTTTGTATCTGTATTGTAAGGACAGTGAGACAAGCGTCACCAAGATCAACTGATACTTTATTCAAATGTGCATGGGAGTATATTACAAGGTGCGGACGGAAAGGTAGGATGGCGCTGGCGCCAAATCAGAATGAATTGCCCGCCAAAATATATGTGTTTTCTTACACTTACAAATATACGAATTATGAGTTAACAGAAACATGTAATGAAATGATACATATGTCAAAATGTAGCTCTGATAGAGCGGAATACATATACATGGGAAACCACGGTGTGGCGAAAGGAGAATTCAAATAAATAAACAGTTTGTTGATTTTCTGGACGACGAAGGGAGCGGTGTCCTTACAAGTACTCCCCCCCCCCCAAGACATCGGGCGGCGTAGAGGGCTGATGATCAATCTTCGTATCTTTTCGGGCGTCGGAGGGTTCCTCTTGTTTTTGAACGGAGGGGCGCGCCGGCGGTCGGCGTAAGTATCTCTTCCTCTTGTCGTCGTTTGATGATTTTTCTTTCATTGGCCGCCTTGTTTTGAGGTGGAACTCTGGATCTGCCAGGTCCGGCGGAGGCGGTGTCGCTTCCTTCGAGAAATGCTGGTTTCATGCGGTCTATTGAGACCCAGTCCTCTTGGCCATGGACGTCGAGAATGAAGGCTTTTGTTGTCTTCTTAATTACCCGGTAGGGGCCTCGATAAGGTCTAGTTAGTGGTTGTCGATGAGCATCGACACGGACGAAAACGTACCCGCAGTCATCCAGGTTTTTTGGCTTGAAGTGCTTGGTTCTGTCCTGGTAAGTTTTGAGACATGGCCTGAACTTCCTGGCGATGTCCCTTAGGTGATCCAGCTGCGTGTCGTCGGTTGATGAGGGAAAGAATTCGCCAGGAACTGCGAGCGCCTCCCCGTAAACCTTTTCGGCGGGCGAAGGTTCGCCGTCTGCGCGAGGGGCGGTGCGAAGGCCGAGGAGTACCCAAGGAAGTCGTGATTTCCAGTCCCCGTCGGTGCAGCTCGCCATCAGGGACGCCTTGAGGGCGCGGTGAGTTCTTTCGACCATGCCGTTTGCCGCGGGGTTGTATGCCGTGGTGCTGTGGAGCGTCGTCCCCATCAGATTCGCCAAAGCGAGCCATATTTCTGAGAGGAAAGCGGGGCCTCTGTCTGTCGTGATGTCGTCAGGAACGCCAAACCTGCTCACCCAGCTTGACAGGAGGGCTTCGGCGCATGCTTGAGTCGTAGCTTCGGTCATCGGTGATGCCTCCAACCACCTTGTGGAGCGATCGATGATCGTAAGCAGATAGCGAGCAGATCCAGAAGGGGGCAATGGTCCCACGACGTCGATGTGTATGTGACCGAAACGTCTTTTTGGCTGGGGGAAATCGCCTACCCCCGATTCGGTGTGACGGCTGACTTTGCTTGACTGGCAGTTGGTGCATGACTTCGCCCATTCCTGGGCGTCCTTTTTTATCCCTGGCCAGACGAACTTCTCAGACAGAAGGCGAGCGGTGGTGCGTCCTGAGGGGTGTGAAAGTCCATGGATGATATCGAATATTTTCCTTCTGCAGGAGGCTGATATCCAGGGACGTGGGCGGCCGGTGCTGGTGTCGCAAAGAATAGTTACTCCTGCTGGTCTGAGGGGAATCGCACTTATCTTGAGCGCGGATGGCCCCGTCAGGTGAACCTGTGCTTCTCGGTCAGTGCGTTGTTCGGTTGCGAGATTGGCGTAGTCGATTCCCAGGTGGATTGCGTCGATTTCAATCCTTGAAAGGGCGGCCGCGATTGGATTTTTCTTTCCTGGTACGTAACGTATGGTGCACCCGAATTCGGCGATTGTTGCGAGATGACGTTGTTGTTGGGAGGACCATGCGTCAGTCGATTTCGTAAAAGCGTGTACGAGGGATTGATGGTCTGTCGCGATTGTGAAGGGAGTGCCCTCCAAGATGTGCCTGAAGTGACGGACGGCGAGGTAGACGGCGAGGAGTTCCCTATCGAAGGTGCTCTATCTTGTTTCGGCGGGTTTCAATTTCTTGCTGAAGAATGCCAGCGGTCGAGGAGAACCATCGACGAGTTGCTCCAGCACAGCCCCACAGGTGACGTTGCTGGCGTCGGTCGTTAGTCGCAGGGACGTGTTGTCGTCGAAATGAGCCAGGGTGGTGGCATTCGCGAGGGCATCCTTCATCCGGGCGAATGCCTGTTGCTGGGGCAAACCCCACTCAAGTTTTTTCGCTTTTCCTTTCAGGACATTGTTGAGGGGTGACAGGGTTTGTGCGATGTTGGGGATGAAGCGCCTGTAGTAATTGACCATCCCCAGGAACTCCTGAAGTTGGCGGATGGTCGTAGGTATCGGGAACTTTCTGATGGCGTCGACCTTCGTTGTCATGGGTTTTACCCCGCACGAGGATACGCGGTGACCAAGGAAATCCACTCCTTCCGCACCGAACGTGCATTTGTCGAAACGTACGACCAGGCCGTTCTCCTGTAGGCGTTTGAGGACGGTACGGACGTGCCTCCGGTGTTCCTCCTGGGTTTTCGAGAATATCAGGATGTCGTCGACGTAGCAGACGCAGAAAGGTAGGTCACCCAGAATGCTATCCATTAGTCGTTGGAAGGTCGCCCTGGAGTTGCGTAGACCGAAGGTTGAGTATGCGAAGGTGTAGGATCCAAACGGCGTTACAATGGCAGTTTTCGGGATGTCTTCCGGAAATACGGGGACCTGGAAGTAAGACATGAGGAGGTCCATCTTGGTAAAATACTTCGCGCCGTGCAATGCGTTCGTTAGGTCCTGCATGTTGGGCAGCGGGTAGTGATCGGGCGTTGTGATGAGGTTGAGGCGCCTGTAGTCGCCGCAAGGTCTCCAGGACCCGTCCTGCTTTTTTACCATGTGTAGGGGCGATGCCCAGGGGCTCGATGCTTTCTTACAGATACCCATGCGTTCCATGTCCTCAAAATCGCGTTTGGCATCCTTCAGTTTCTGGGGCGGTAGGCGGCGGAATTTGGCGTGAGTAGGAGGTCCTGTCGTTGTGATGTGGTGGTAGATCCCGTGCTTGGACGGAGAACCTGGCAAGTGTCGGAGCTCGGGCTTGAAAACCTCGGGAAATTCTTGTAGGAGGTCGGCGTAGGGGTGCGTCATTACGGCGGATACGGACATTGTTGCAGGGCCGTGTTCTAGGACGCGGGACTGGCAGGTTATCGTGTCGATGAGACGTTTGTTAGCGACATCGACGAGGAGTCCGTGGTGGGCGAGGAAATCCGCACCGAGGAGGGGGCGATTGACGTCAGCGATGGCGAAGGGCCAAGAATACGAACGGCCCATGATAGATATCTTGAAGGTCCTAATCCCATAGCACTGTATGGGAGATCCGTTGGCAGCGATGAGTGAGGGAGCGTTTTTGTCGGGACCACAGTCTAGGTCGGACTTGGAAGGTGGGAACGTTGACTGCATTGCGCTGGTGTCTACCATGAGTCTACGGTTGGAAATGGTATCGAGGATATAGAAACCATTCTTGTTTTGGTTACCTGCGGCTGCGATGGTGGCAGGTGGATGCTTCTGGCGTCGTCTTCTAGGGAAACTGCATGGTGCTCTACATTTCTTGGCATCGCTGCCGAACTGTTGGTGGCAGAAGCACCATGCTGGGTTAGTCCTAGGGTTCTGTCGTGTTGGTTGCGGCGGTTTCTTTCTTGATAGAACGTTGATCTCGTCGTCCTCAGGGGCCGTTGCCGAAGAGTCTATGGAAGAGCAGCTGCTGAAGGAGGAGAACGAAGGCGGTGTTGACGATGATGCTCCGAGGCGAGATGCTTTGGAGGCCTCGTGGAGCTTCTGAGCCTTCGACAGGAGTTCGTTCATCGGGAGCGTGTCGGCGTCTGTCAATCGGGCCCTTACGTCCTGTGGTAGGCGTCGAAGAAAGATCTCGCGAGGTAAGCTAATCTAAACGTCGTCGGCCGTTGCTGTCTGTTTCGGGGAGCAAGAGCAGGCCGGTTAACTCGTCCCACGCCTCGACAGGAGAGGTGTCACCCATGGGCTTGCCGGCGAGGTCCAGGACTTTCTGTGCCCTTGCTGAGACGGAGATGGAGTAGATACCGATGAGTTTCGTTCTCAGGTCGTCGTATGAAACTTGGCCGGCCTGGGCGTCGAGCCATGGGGAAATCTTGTCGAATACCTCTTCAGGTATGGAGGTGAGAACGATGTCAGCCTTGGAGCAGGAGTCGCTGAGTCTAGCGACACGGAAGAGTACGTCTGCTCTCAGGAACCAGGAAGCGGTGTTGTGTTGAGAAAAGGGCGGCAGTTTGACTTTGGGCGTGGAGGCGAGGCTTTTGGGTGCGATGGGCGTGTTGCTTCCTGCATCGTGGCCAGACGACGAGTCGGCGAAGAGGTGAGAAGTTGATATGTCAGTTAAGCTCATCCTACTGCCTTACATGCACCGAAGTGTGGGAAAACCAAAGGCAGGCTCATGCCTGAGGTAATGGAGTATAGAGAAGGTAGCACGGCCGTAATAAGTCCGTTAATGGCAAAGCCAAAACCGCTGATGCTGCTTTCAACTCCGGGGTCACCAGTTGTAAGGACAGTGAGACAAGCGTCACCAAGATCAACTGATACTTTATTCAAATGTGCATAGGAGTATATTACAAGGTGCGGACGGAAAGGTAGGATGGCGCTGGCGACAAATCAGAATGAATTGCCCGCCAAAATATATGTGTTTTCTTACACTTACAAATATACGAATTATGAGTTAACAGAAACATGTAATGAAATGATACATATGTCAAAATGTAGCTCTGATAGAGCGGAATACATATACATGGGAAACCACGGTGTGGCGAAAGGAGAATTCAAATAAATAAACAGTTTGTTAATTTTCTGGACGACGAAGGGAGCGGTGTCCTTACAGTATATATTTCGGTGATCCTTGTGATTTGGGATCAGAGTCATTCACTAAATTACGATAGAAAGCCTTGGTATGTGGTCTACCAAGGTATTTTGTTGAAATTGGGTGCATTTTGTTCTCCTTTTAAGTCCGATGTGGACTTAGTGTTCTGTGAGCATGTGTGATTGTTTCGAGTGAGATATTTCATTTATTAAGCAGTGTAAATGTTTTAATATGTTATTCCCTTTTCAAACAACTATTTTTGTAATAAAATTGTAAATTGTAGCCGTATTTTGTTTGATTCCTGGACGGTTTTGGGAGACTTACCTCTTCAAGGTCTTGTTATCCACCCTTAACATCGGGCTTAGAACTAATCATATAATTGTCGAAGTGAAAATCCCGACACCTTCGATGCTCCAATCTGTGACGGCAACTGTGCGGCAGGACTTGTCGTAGTATGCAAGGCCATCCCTAGCCAGCATGCAGATTGTGTCCTGGGCGCTGTTAAATTTCTCCTGCAGATACGTGTCCCAAAATACATGTTTGCCAGTCTGTTTCTTCTTCAGTAAGTCCCTGAACGGTTCTATGATGGGTGCGGCTGCGAGGAACAGCGCCAATTGGTCGACGAAACCAAACTACGATATGAGATCTGTTATGGTGGGCGTGGGCAGCATGGGAAACTTCCGAATAGCGCTGAGGCTGTCTTCAGTCAGTCTAGAGCCTTCCCAGCCTAGATGAAATCCAATAAATTCTGCTTCCCTTCTGCAAAATTTGAATTTTTCTGGCCTGAGCGTGATGCCTTTTGCTGCACATGTTACCAGAAAATCAAAGGTGTATCAGATGGCTTCTTCAACCCCACTGTCATAGAGTAGGGTATTATCCATGTACTTATACTTATGTGGTATGTCCTTAATGGCTTAGGAACTGTTGCGGGAGTATGACATGCATATGGCACAGTGTTTGGCATTAGATGGATGTAGTGGGGTGCTCCCACCATCATTGGTAATGGCTACCTAGTTGCATTGAAAGTTGTTGATGAGAAGTGCTGGAGTAACAACTACACCAAGCGAGGGACGTTTTCTTCAATGGGTGGTAGAGGAACAGATGAAGGTCTGGAGAGCAATGTTGTGCCGGTAGACACACTCACTGATAAAGGTCTCAGGAGATGATGCAGAAAGTCAATTGGGACTAGTTCAAGGTCCTTGCACGCTGAAAGAGAGGTACAATGACCTCGCATATTTGACGAAATATACTTCTTGCACACTGGTACAGTTTCTTAAGGAGATTCGGAAGGTCACCGATCCCAGGCCCTCCAACTTTAAGTTGGCAACATCTCTTAAGCCAGCCAGACTCTGCAATAGAATAGGCCTCATGTTGAAGAATGGTAACATCTCCGTGCCCGCCATGCCTACGTGCGCCCCTGTATTGGCAACGGCACTTACATTCATGAGCCTGGGCCTCTTCCCCTCCGGTACTTTAACCATGACAGTGGGTTGTGAGAGGCACTGAGTTGCAACAACAATATCTTTTGTCACTACCGAGGCCGTGGCGGAGTCCAGTGGTATCTTCCTGCCTCTGCAATATCTCTTGATATGGCCAGTCTTCTGACAGTTATGGCAAACGAGAGACCTCACCGCTCATGCGAATTTCTCTAGGGCGTGACTCCCTCCGCAGTTTCTGCACATTCGCGTAGTGGTGATGAGGTTCGGTGACAGTTGGCTTCCCCCCGCAAGCACGGTAGCCATCTCAGGAGTAGCGCCGGGCCACTTTCCACATCAACTGGCACGGCTTCTGTGTCCTCTTGCCATCTTTGCTGCATGTCACAGGTGTCCTTCCTGACCGCTTCAAACGCACAAGACATTGCTCACAAGCTATCAACACTCATGAATGACTCACATGATTGGAATATTAGTCTTTTTAACATTTGATCCCCAGTCCTACTATGAGCATCCTTAATAACATATATTTTGAAAGGTTAGAAATCTCAATCAGGACACTGAAACCCACAATCTGCAGCCTTTTGAGAGCAATGCACGAAGAAATCAATGACACTCTCATTGTGGCCCTGCGCCACATTGAAAAACTCTAACCATTAGACTGCTTGGTTCGTTGCACGGAAAACTAGGTTGGAAATGGCGTCCAATGCTTCCTCAGTCAAAAAGGCATTCCAAACTTCTGCGCTGTACCTCACGTCTAGGGCACGGTGCAGTGCCGGTGTGCAGTACAATCTCATGTGTTGCACAGCCTCGTTGGTTGGCACCTTGCAAAGTGGGAGCAAACACTCCATTGATCTTCGCCATGATCGGAACGTGCCTGATGACATCTCCATCTCGTACTTTTCAAGGGCTGCAGATGCTGGGTCCATGAATGGGGAACGACATATTCTAGATGGGGCAACGTTGACAAGGCCGGTCTGGAGGACCTCGATTGCATGTTGGTGTTGCGCCATCCATAACTGTGCGCCGCTGTGCAAGTGTGGCATCACAAAGGGCCGGTTGGTTGGGATTCCTCAGGCCAACAGATCTCTGGGCAAGAACTGTAGGTTTTTGTGGGGTCGACATGTTGGCCGTTTAAGAGCATAAGTAACTTACTGCGCCATGTAGGATGTTTAGGATTGGAGGATGGCAATGAGTCACAGAGTGTTCAGTGAGTAGTATAATATATCTCTTATGAGATCTGGATACAGACTGATTGACTCGCTTCCATCAGCATGCGATGCATGAGTCAGGAATAGTTCCCTATACTTACATTACACTTACATTATAATCTTACACTCTGCTACTTTATTTGATTTTCCTGTAATGTGCTCGAAATTCACAATATCAAACTATAACACCCTCTCAATCCACTGAGATTGCCAAGTGTTTAATTCCCCTTTTTTTTAACAAATCCTGCAATGGCTGATGATCGGCATTTCTTAACTTTATGTCCAAGCAAAATGTAGCAGTGCCTCTCCAGCATCCATAAAATTGCCAATGCCTCTCTTTTGAAGGTACTGTGTCTAACCTCAGGTCCCTTTAAAGCTCGTGAAGCGAAACAAATAGGCCTCTCATTCCCTATATCATCAACATGAGAAATGATTCCGCTAATTGCAATCAGACTCGCACCGGTTGTTACCAAAAATTGCCGGTTGAACCTTGGATAAGCTAACAGTTCGTTGCAAGTGAGTGTATTCTTTAATGTTTGAAAAGCAGCTTTCTCTCTTTCTCCCCACTGAAATTCGGGCTGCTTCCTCAATGAATATAGCAGTTGTGCTAAGTGACCTAAATTCTGTATAAACTTACGGTAATAACCTTTGAGCTCGAGAAAGCTGGCTACTGCCTTAGCGGGTTTTTTTTGGCTCTGGAAATTCTCTAATTGCAGCTACTTTATTGGCACAAGGCCTAAGGCCTTTGTGTGTTATTATGTGCCCCAAAATTATACTTCTTGTTGAAAAAATTTACATTTGTCGAAATTGATCTTCATTCCTTGATGTCTAAAGGCTTAAAACACTTGCATGAGATTTATTTTCATACTCGTCTGCCGTAGCCCCAATTACAAATATATCATCGAAGTAGAAAAAGACACTGTGGCCTAATAATGAAGCTAGTATGGGCATCATCACCCAAGAAAAATGGGCAAGCACATTCTTCAATCTGAAAGGAAGATAATTATACTCAAACAATTGATCATTTGCTATAAAGGCTGTTTCCTCTTTAGTTTCATCATTTTAGAAAATTTGATGATACCCAGAATTTAAATTTAACATAGAAAAAACCTGCTTTCCTTGACCTTAAGTATCAATTCCTCAAGAGGGGCAAGGGGTATGTGTTATCCTTGGTAACAGGATTTATCCTCCTATAATCTACACACAGTCGGAGGGAACCATCCTTCTTACGAACCATCGCAATTGCAGAGGCCCAGTGGAACTCGCTTTCTCGAATCGTACCTTGATCTTTTAATTTATCAATTTCTCTTTCAATTGCTCTACATGACAGACAGGAGTCCCATAGTGTTTGGAGCGAATGGGGAGGGATTGACTCCCAGTCTCGATATTGAATGGAAACTTAGTAATTCTCCCTGGAGGTTCATCTCCAACTACAATTACGTCCGCAAAATTGCCAACAATATTTCCCTCTCTTTTGTGATAATTAATTGGAGTCACTCCAACATCTTTTTGACGGATCTTTCCCAGCCTGTCCCCACCGGGACCTTCATCATGAAAAGATAAGGTCGCCAGTATACGTTCAGCTGTGACATGTGAACATAACTCAAGGGAATTTCGATCTTTCCGTCGGTGATGGTGGTGACTCCCGGGAACATAAAGTCTTGCCACTCTTGATGTGGTTTTACGTGGAGTAGGTAGCCTTTGTGCATTTTCTGTGCGGTTGCCACTGATAGGGAGTAGAGGGTGGAGGAAGGAATTGATTCACCTGTCTTTGGGCTGGCAGGAACTAACCCCCCTATCCCCTTAGTAGCAAGAGCAACCCTAACTCGAGGTCGTGTTTCCCCCATAACGAGTATCTCTGTCTCTTCCCCTAGTCCCACTTTCCACCTCACTTCTAACCCCTCCCCAAAGGGCCCCCATATGGTCACATGGTTCTCCTTGATGAAATCAATCCCGGGAATAATGGGAATATCACCCATATTTAATGTCGGGATGACATAGGAGGCACGGGTCGCTTCTTGACCCTGAAGCTTGAATCATTGTCTGATGATACATTGGGTCATCATTTTGTGACCACCAGCCGTGTTCAACACCAGGTACTCCTTCAATGTTTGGATGGCATCCGTCACCAGGTGTTCTTTTATAAGGGATACACTGGCCCCAGAATCAAGCAGAGTGCATTGCACACATGATCCCAGCTCTATTCCAAGGACTAAAAGGGCATTCCTACTCTCCCTATCCTTGGGATGTGGTCGAAGCTGGTTGGGTGCCGAACTGCCTCAATGATTTGGTCACCGCTATTATGTGTGGGGCAAATTGTTCACCCCTCCCCCTATCTGTTGTTCGCTGTATACTCCCAGCGCATACTGTACGATGGGAATGGCAGCTTGCAAGGACTGCCTAGGAACTTGTAGGGCGGCTGTAACTGACATGGGGAGTGCTTCCATCAGTTTCTGTTTGCAGTACTGTTCTCGCTGCTCCGGGTTCTTACATCCTTCCGGGATGAAGTTATCAGGCTGTAGATATCCGTTCGATGAAATACGAAAGTAATTCTCCTACCAGCAAGGTCAGCTGGTATTTCTGCCATAGGGCCGTCTTTTCGTTTTCAGAGAGGGCAAAAGGTCGCAGGAGTTCGTTCTTGTATGATTCCCAATCCGTTGGCCAATCCTTTCACCTTACTTATAGGCCAGCTGCCACCCCACTTATCTTCTGGTTTGTCTGTATAATACAATGTCTGTCGAACCATCCTGCAGTGGCATATTCGACGAGCCTCAAGAAGGTTTCAATTGAAAAGTATCCCTCTGCAGGACGGGAATTGTTGAACTCGATAATTGGAGTAGTTGGTACTACTGATTCTATCATAAGGTGTCCTCAGTCAATTCCCGAGGAGGAAGACGCTGCTCTCTCACCTTAGCCCTCTGGCCCCATGCGAAGGAGGTTTTGTTTTCTAGCAACCTCCCTCAAAACTATATGTATAGCCGTTGCCACGCCCGTTTCGGAGTTCAGTTTACCGAGTCCCGGGCCTCTTAGAACAACAGGATTCACATCACCCCTCTCTGTGTCGTCGGCGCTCAACATCGAACTCCTTGTGTTAACCACGATTTCTTATTCTATCACTGAAATATATTCTCTTAAGTTTACAAGGGGACCCTTAATTATAATTACATTACGTTACAAAGAAAATGGCCTAAAAAAAATGGTACTCGGTTCCTCACACACGTTGGCACCTGCCCTTCCTTTCGTTACACACTCTGTGGACCTAGAAAGAAGCCTAATTGCCCTCTGATTCCCTTTACTCAAGGGCCCATAACACCAACGTGGCTATGCCTGATCTTGTTTGGTTGTTTGACCTGAAAGTTTCATAACAACAAATCGGGAGAGGGTCTAGTGACGCTTATATCGACGCTGACCTATAACGGAATTTTTGTGAGTGCCAAATCACAGCCTAACTGCTTTTCTTTTTCACCAAGAAAAAAGAACATTGGCCCTTCAGCAGGGCCTTCATAGCCGCCAAGATCACCATCGCGATCAGTTCATATATATCTATCTATCTATCTATCTATCTATCTATCTATATATATATATATATATATATATATATATATATATATAATTAAAAATAGACATGCACACTCTTTCACACACAAATACAGTTTTAACCCTTCCCACCCTTTCCCCCTTTCCTAACTACAGCACAATAGTTTTGGCAATTTGTTGGAGATTGTGGTTTTGGAGTGTACCTCTCGGGGTACCACCTGTCACCATGGTATGGCAATTCCCTCACCCCCCTACCCAAGGGATGGGAAGAGACCCAGTAGTGATACATCTAGCAATGCCACTGACGTGACAGGAAATATATATATATATATATATATATATATATATATATATATATATATATATATATATATATATATACAGTATACATATATATATATATATATATATATATATATATATATATATATATATATATATATATATATATATATATACTGTATATATATATACAGTATATATATATATATATATATATATATATATATATATATATATATATATATATATATATATATATATATATATATATATATATATATATATATATATATATAATAAGATAGCTCCCGGGTCTGGGCACCAAAAATATATCATACAATGGCTCGTGTCTGGGAACCAAACATATAATGCTATATCTATATTACGGGTGGCAAGCTAAACAACCTCTCGAATTCCAAACCCACCTGTCTTCTTTTACATTAAATCTGTCACACTTGGAAATATTAATGCCCGAATTCTGAGACAGTTATATAATTCCCAGACAGCAATATATAAAACACTGAATATCCAAAGGTCTCTTAAGTACATTCAAAACAAAAATGGGTAATTATCCTTAATACTTATTCAAACAAACTTACTACGGTTCTTTGTTTACAGGATACAAGAGCGGTTGCAATAAACACTGATGATTGAATAATACACTCTTTACAAAATTAAATATATTCTATATAAATTACAACACTTTAAAAAGAATTTACATAAAACAAATGAATCACCCGAAATATTAAGGTTGAACAAAACTTAGATTGAGACAAAATGTTACGATCTGAAAATTATATAATTACTTAACTTTACATATTAAATATGAATAAACCTTAGTCTAAGACAAAAGAAATACTTATGAAAATTACAAAATCACTTGTTTCACTTTAAATTTAATCTGAATACAATATCTAAGTTTGATACTTGATGAAAATAGATAACCAAATCACGATACAATTATCTTTCACCTTACTACAGGACATTTTACAAAATCTCTGAGAGAACTTTGATAAGTACTCACTATGTTTACAAAAAACCATCACACCAGAACTTCTATATTTCATTGAACACTTTTAAAACAATACACTGAGCTGAGTATAAGAGAAATGAGGGTGAGATGACTATGTCTTTAAGCTGGAATTCTCTATCTCATCTATGCAACCCTGGGGTTGCCTTTATAAGAGACTTGGTTACTTCCAGAATGTTCCAGGTCTGAGATCTGGTAGCGTGGGGTATTGGGCTAAGAGAGTTACCAGGTATTTCTCTCTTGAACGTGTATTCATGGAACACCAGACAGTTCTGTTTGTAAGCTACCTCCGCCCACCCTTTGTCCCCTAAATAAAAAAAAGATGAGATCTATCACTAGTTTTATCGGGAAAATTCCAAAGACCATGGCCCAATATCAGAACTGGGTATTTTCTCTCAAACATGATACAATACCACATAAAAATATAAAAAAACATTGACATAAGCCATTGTTCATGTCTCGTTTGGGTTACATAACACTCTCAAACCGATTACGCAAGGCTTAGAAATAACTTAAATTTACATATACCGACTTGAATGAAGAATACAATGAAATTAATGACGAAAGTCTAACGAAATTTACATAATAAACTTAAATCTACACGAGAGGAACTCATCTTATGGGCTATTCATCTCTTCAATGCACAAATGAAATCTATAAATAAATCAGGAATAAACTATTGTATTTACTGTACAGTAGACCAGCTTCATAAGAATATACTGTATATGTATATATACATATATATATATATATATATATATATATATATATATATATATATATATATATATATATATATATATATATATATATATATATATATGTATATATATATATATATATATATATATATATATATATATATATACTGTATATATATATATATATACTGTATATATATATATATATATATATATATATATATATATATATATATATATATATATATATATATATTTATATACAACCAGGCATATTGCTCTTTATTATATAAAGATGATATGAATTATATATGTACATCCAGTATATATATATATGTATATATATATATATATATATATATATATATATATATATATATATATATATATATACTGTATATATATATATATATATATATATATATATATATATATATATATATATATATATATATATATATATATATATATATATACAACCAGGCATATTGCTCTTTATTATATAAAGATGATATGAATTATATATGTACATCCAGTATATATATATATATATATATATATATATATATATATATATATATATATATATATATATATATATATATATATATAATGGGTGTCCATAAACCCTATTTACTAGGTACATTACAAAAAGTATTGACGATATGTCTTAAACAGATTTATTTATGTAATTAGCAGTTATGAAAGTTTTTAATCACATTGATGTAAGAGGTACTGCTAAATGTACCCCTAAAAGCTGCTATAGGCAACTCCTCAAGGAAAGGCACAATGTGTATCATAATCATTGAAACCAAATCGCATACACAGACTCAGCGAAACTATAAACCTCAGTATGATAGAGATACACCATGGCGTCTCTCAGTTAGTGCATTGCACAAGAGTTTTTTGGAGACAGGGCTACTGTTGGATATAGAGAGGACTGGACGTCCAGGAAAATCTGAGGAAATCTTATAAAACAAGTCTTCGATATTTCTCCTGGAAACTCCATCCATACTGCGGCCAGACACTTAAAGCTACCACGTTCCAAAGTGCACAAAGTCCTACACAAGATCCGATTGTATTTACAAAGGGCAACTCACGCAGGTACCGTATTTGAACCGAAAAAAAAAAAAAAAAAAAAAAAAAAAATTCATAATTTACATGCTGGAACGAATTTCTGAGGATGGACCGTTCTTCAGCCAAGCTTATTTTTGTCATAAAGAATTATCTTATCTTTCATGAAAAATGAATGCACATAATGTGGGAATCAGGGAATCAGAATATTCCTTGGTGACTAGGGAACTTCACCGAGATAGTCCAAAGGTGAATATTCATATTTACACATAACATTGATGTATGATATAGACTTGAAATATTAGTTCGTTTGTTTCACAAATAATTACTCGTTTTTTTTTTTTTTTTTTTTTTTTTTTTTTTTTTTTTTTTTGAGTTTAAAATGGGTTGCCGTCTTTTATTAAGCCCCAAATTGCATAACTTTCTTCAATTTAAGAAGGATATATGTACTATATGTGTGAACTAATGCTTATTTATTCATCCAACTCCGGTACATCATAAAACGGCAAATCTCCGCAAGTCTAAAGTAATTTTTCAAACCACTGTTCGCCACCTTGAAAATGGCGGCCATTTTGGATTTTTTTTCGGGTGGGCCCAAAGCTAAAATAGTTGAAAATGATGTAATATAACACTGTGCCAAGTATCATACTTATAACCCAATGTGGGCGAATTGCCTAAAAATCAGCACGATTCGATTGGACAGAAGTGTTCCATGGTAATGTAGCTTACATAGATTAAAACAGCCTGCACAGGGAGACAGTAAAAAATTGAAAAGAGAGAGAGAGAGAGAGAGAGAGAGAGAGAGAGAGAGAGAGAGAGAGAGAGAGGAGAGAGAGAGAGAGAGAGAGAGAGAGAGTGTGATAATAATAATAATAATAATAATAATAATAATAATAATAATAATAATAATAATAATAATAATAATAATAATAATAATAATAATAATCCTTTATTTCCAATTAATACATTGTGTATTAATATCCATGTTAAGAATGATACACAGTATCAAGTACACAGAGAAAGTATTGATAAAAACATACGTAGGCTACTTACTGTAGAGTAATAAAAAAACATATAAAACTATAATCAGATGTCTTTTAAAAGTCAGGAGAAAATAAAATGTATAATAGCTCTAAAAGTACTGATAAAGATATATGTATTTAAAATGTTAAGAGCATATAAAACCATATTAGTAAAGCATTAAATATATTGACAGAAATATAAGTTGTTAAAGCATTAAAAACCATAAAACATCATAAAAAATCTATAAAACTCTAAGTTAAAATTAAACTAATACATTATAATGCTTTTAAATATAGATATAAATATAAGTAGCTAAAATTTTAATAGTAAGATATAATATAAAGAGAGAGAGAGAGAGAGAGAGAGAGAGAGAGAGAGAGAGAGAGAGAGAGAGAGAGAGAGAGAGAGAGAGAGAGAGAGAGAAGGCTACTATGGAAACCACGAGCGCTATGACAAATTCTGTCTCTCGATATTCTCATATTTTTTTCTACTTTTATATTATAGATTTTAATATGCTTTTCATTGGTATTATGGAAAAGAGAGAGGAAACAAATGAAGAAAAGGATAAAAAAAAAAATAAGACTCACAGCCTTATATTAGAGAAATTGATATGGATAAGGAAATTCCAACAATTAAAGCCATTTGAAAATTTTCAAAATAAAAGCAAATATGAAGGGAAAATACATAAATGATGTTTGTGACCTGTGCAAAGAAAAACAGAAAACAGAACATAAATTTTCATGGCCAAAATTGCGAAAGTTAAGAGAGCAGTATATGTTGCAAAATCCCAGCAGAGAGCTGGTGGAATACAAAAGTCTGGTTATAAATCAGAAAGATGGGTTTCAAGGTACCACAATAGGTTGCCTAAACCTATAACAAGGTATTACCTTAATCTATTTTCAAGGTAGTTTGGGAAGTAAATTAGAACTTAAGACTGCTGTTTATAGTTAGTATTAGTTTTATGTAAATATGGATGAATATTATTCTATATAATATAAATGCTGTCGACATTTTTATTACGAAAAAAAAATAGATAACAAAAAGACAAATAAACTATATCAAATCACCAAACAAGGAAAGGACAGAGGGAAAATCTGGACAACACTTTAGCAAATAAGGGTAAAGAATATAAATTACCAATTGCAATCTGTTTTACACATGCTTCATTAACTTTCTCTCTCTCTCTCTCTCTCTCTCTCTCTCTCTCTCTCTCTCTCTCTCTCTCTCTCATTTTCAAATATTATGAGAATGCTCTTTTGGTGAAAATATAAATTATGTAAGTTTCCACAGTTGCTTTATGATTAAAACGGATTTTGAGCGAAGCGAAAAACCTATTTTTGGGTGAGATAGCCATGACGTCCTGATGGAATGTTCCTTCGGTAGCTTCCTTGGGTATATTTAACTACAGGGATATTCCCAGAGAATTAAAACACAGGTTATCACAGAATTCTAACTTCTGGTGCGAGTACCCTAAAGGTTTCCCTCTAGGATATCGTATATCAACAGGGGACGTATGTATTAACACGCCACATAGCTATCTGCACCCCATATAGAGTTAACACTTCGATATGGAAAGGTGGAGAATAACTGGGGAGCCGTTCCACAGTTACACTCATCCGTGGCTGCTTTTGGTACTCGAAACGTAAACAAACGGGCGCCATTGCTAAATGACGTCACGTCCGTCCTCATCCTGAGGCCAGCTCCTTGCTAATCTCCATGATACAGCAGGACAGGGCAGGGCCTGAAAGGCTGAACTAGAATAGACGGGAGGGTCCATCAGGACGTCATGGCTATCTCACCCAAAAATAGATTTTTCGCTTCGATCAAAATCCGTTTTTTGGGCTCAAGCCATGACGTCCTGATGGAAGTGTACCAGAGAATTAATGTATCGTGGAAAATTTTCCCTTTTTTAAAGTAAGTGCCAAGGGCTCCAAATAGAGGTATGTAATGTGTCCTTGGTAGAGGTTCCGTGGGGATCCAGCTTCCTGCCCCCCTGGCAGAGAAGTCCCGGCGGATTATACCAAAATCCAAAGTGGTCATTGAAGGGCTACTCACCCTGCGGAGAGTTCGTGCAGGACTCGGAGACAAGACAGAAGGTTAATATTCGGGTAGGAATATTCTCAAGTGTAGACAGGTGATAATTAGTCACTATACACCATGGATGAGAGATCAATCTGGTCTCGAAGGCAGGACGAAGGTAAGTATTCAAGTAGGAATATTACACAGCATGAGTGAGTATATAATACAGATAATTTATATTATTCTTCTCATTCCAAAGGAAAGGGGCAAATGAAACTATGACAAGCATGTATTTCATAATGGTAATAGGAGCGGAGAGAGACGTACATGTAATAAAATAGACATTTTATTTCATAGATTGCAGGTTATAGTGATAATAATTGCAATAAAAGGTGTAAAGTTAATTTACAATAATAAGAATAATGTACATAGAAAATAAAAGACTTCAATCTTGAATCTGAAAGAGATTTCACTTTTAGAAACACAAGTTCCGGAAGAACGTCAGTCTTTTTCAAAGAAAAACACATTATGCCCTAGGGCATAACAACAGTCTATTAGAAACACTATGTGTCCATGAAATCACTATGTATCACACAAGGGTCAACACAGGCACCCGTAGAGTTAAAGTCCCAAGTAACTCGCTGTTCTATGCAGAGTTAAACGGCAAGTTTCATAACACTACCTGCGGCTACCACGAAATGTTTAACTTCATGCACTTGCTTCGCGTAGTGCTTGAAGAAAACGCGCGACGATTTCCACCCTGTGAAGCTCTTGAGGCTTTCGAAATCCATACTCTGGAAGAAATTCAGAGAAGACGCGACTTTTCTAGGATCATGACCTGCGGATGTACTGTCAGGATCCGCTCTGCGAATGAAGTAGGTGATTTTCGCTCTTAGTTGTTTCAGTGACAGGTCGCTACCCGATGTTTCTCCTTTGAAGAGTTGACCTCCACCGAAGTCTGAAGTTCTTCGAAGATAGACCTTAAGACTCTCCACTGGGCATAGAGAGACATCTTCCTTCAGGGGGCAGATTCTCCAGGGGCCCCATCTCTTGGTGGGTAATTCATTTTTTGCGAGAAACGTCGGATCAGGGAAGAGGGTAAGTTCTCCTGTATCTGCAAAAAGAATATGACCCTCGTCTCTTGATAATGCCACTATTTCGCTGACTCGGGCTCCCAAGGCGAGAGCAAAAAGGAAGATAACTTTTTGAGTCAGGTCCTTGAGAGGGCACGAATCGTTGTCAAGGTTAGAGGCAAAATGGAGCACCTTGTCCAGGGACCAGGAGATAGGTTTTGGCGGAGGTGCTGGGCGTAGTCTAGCGCATGCCTTTGGCAATTTATTGAAGATATCGCTGGACAGATCAATCTGGAAAGCGTACAGTAGTGGTCTAGTCAAAGCCGATTTGCAGGTGGAAATCGTGTTGGCTACTAAGCCTTGTCCATGAAGGTGAATGAAGAAGGACATACAAAAATCAATGGTGATTTCCGTAGGGTTTTTTGCTTTGACGAACGAGAGCCACTTTTGCCGTCGTGTGGATTCGGTCTTGTATTCCTCGAGGAAGTCTAGACTTTTCTTCAAGATCCCAAACCTTTTCTTTGCAGCCAGGGAGAGAAAATCATGAGATGAAGGTCCCTGACTTTCAGTGATGAAACAAAGACAGTCGACTTCTGTACTTGCTGAGAGAGAACTGGGCCCGGGAGGGGGATCAGCGTGGGCTGCAGCTCCAGGACCAGGGGGTACCAATTGCTCCGGGGCCACTTGGGAGCCACTAGGGCCGCTGTCCCTTTTAAGGTTCTCAGTTTGGAGAGGACTTTCAGCAGAAGGTTGGGGGGAGGGAACAGGTATATCCTGGACCATCTGTTCCAATCCAGTGACATGGCATCCACTGCTTCTGCCTTGGGGTCCTCGTACGAGGCCACATATCGAGGAAGTTGAATGTTGTCGCTCGTTGCGAAGAGATTGATCTGAAGTTCCGGGACTTGGCGAGAGATGAAGGAGAATGATCTTGCGTCTAGAGACTATTCCGACTCTATTGGGCTTGTCCGTGATAGAGCATTCGCCGTCACGTTGCGGAATCCTTGTAGGTGAACTGCAGACAGGTGCCATTTCTTCTTTTCTGCCAGACGGAAGATTGGAAGAAGTACCTGATTTATCTGGGGCGATCTCGAGCCCTGACGATTGAGACATCTGACTACCACCGAGTTGTCCAGAGTCAGACGGATGTGGATCGAGGGAGGCGGAGAGAGTTTCTTCAGGGTGAGAAGAACCGCCATGGCCTCCAAGATGTTGATGTGAAACGTCTTGAATAGGGGAGACCATGTTCCTTGAACCTGTTTTTGGTGGGAGTGACCTCCCCAACCCTCCAGTGAAGCATCCGTGTGGATGTTCAGCGATGGAGGCGGGTGTTGAAGAGGAATGGACCTTTTCAGGGCCTTTGCTTCCGACCATGGCTTTAATAGTAAGCGAAGTCTGTTTGGGAGCCGTCTCTTGAGGTCTCTTCGAGTGATGGATGCAGAACGTCTCTAGGCTCCCGTGGCCTCCTTTAGCTGTGCGCGAAGCACTGGGTTTGTCACAGAGGCGAACTGTAGAGAGCCGAGAACTTGTTCCTGCTGTCGTCTTGAGATCCGTTTGGATTTCAGCAGTTTTCTGACAGACCCTGCTATTTCCTTCCTTTTCTTCTGCGGGATGGAAAGGCGGTGTGACTGAAGATCCCAATGGATTCCCAACCATTGGAACTTCTGAGCTGGAGAGAGGCGAGATTTCTCGGCGTTTATCTTGAATCCCAGATATTCTAGGAACTGGGTGACTTTGTTGCAGGATCTTACACAATCTTCGGGCGATGACGCCCAGACCAGCCAGTCGTCTAGGTAAGTCATCACTTGGACGCCGTGAAGGCGGAGCTGTTGGACGATGGCGTCTGCCAGCTTGGTGAAGATCTGTGGAGCCACGTTGAGCCCGAAGGGCATGGCCCTGAAGGCGTAACCTTTCCTTTGGAGTCGAAATCCTAGGTAGAAGGAAGCGTGATGATTCATTGGAACGTGCCAGTAGGCATCCGCCAGGTTTATGGAAACCGTGTAGGCCTCTTGAGGCAGAAGGGTCCTTATTTGTTGGAGAGTCAGCATCTTGAACTTGTTGTTTGCAATGAACTTGTTGAGTGGGGATAAGTCTAGAATGACTCTGAGTTTGTCGGAGTCCTTCTTGGGAACGCAAAATAGTCTCCCTTGGAACCTGGTTGACTTTACCCTCCTTATCACCTTCTTGTTCAAGAGTTCTAGGACGTATTCTTCCAGGAGGGGGATTGACTGTTGGAAGGATTGCTGGAAGGCTGGGGGTGGTTGTGTCCAGCTCCAGCCTAGTCCCTTCTTGACGATGCTGTGTGCCCAGGGATCGAAGGTCCAACGATCCTGGAATTGGCGGAGTCTTCCTCCCACCGGAAGCACTTCATTGCTTCTGGTGTCCCGAGGGTTTGCCACCTCGGCCGCTAGCTCCCCTTCCTCCTCTGCCTCTGGAGGGGCGGCGAGACGAATCTCTGCCGGAACCTCTGCTTGAGCCCCTACCTCTGGGACGAAAGGTAGTAGCATGTTGCTCAAATGCAGGGGTGAACATTGGTGACTGCGATACCACCGGCTGGGTGACCAGCTGAAAGGTCTGCTGTGGCTGAGCTGCCACTTGGGGAGTAGCGGAACCCGGAAACTGCCGTCTCTGTTGACGTTGCTGGGGTTTCTGTTTCAGGGATTTCTTCTTAGGTTGAGGGCCATCGTCCTGAGAGGATTTCCTTTTCTTTGACATGCCCCACTTATGTAGAAGGTTCCTGTTCTCTGTGGCGGCCTTGTCAGCAATCTCTTTCACCAAGGAAGAGGGAAAGAGGTATTTACCCCAGATATTGGAGGAAATCAGCCTCCGGGGTTCGTGTTTTACCGTCGCGCTGGCAAACACGAATTCACGACAGGCTCTGCGAGCCCTAGTGAAGCTGTACAGGTCCTTCATCACCGTTGCCAAATGCGTTTTGGCTAGGACCATGTAGAAGTCCGGGATTCTAGTGTCTCCAGCCATAACTTCGAGCTGTACCTGGAGGGACAGTGATGCGGCAAGCCTCTCCTTCATATCCTGTTCCCTATGAAGGAGGTGATCATTTAGCCTTGGGAGGTCCTCATTGAACTGAAGACCGGCTACGTCAGGCTCTAACTTCCCGACTGTGAAGGTTGACTGCACGTCTTTCCAGTGTCTATCGTCAGGGGGAACAGTAAGGGAGAAGGGTCTGCACTCCTCCAGTACAGGGCAAGGTTTCCCTTCTTCCACTGCTTTCAAGACCGCAGTGAAGGCCTTCTCTATGAAGGGGAAGGTCGTATCGTTCGGCGCAACGAAGGTTGGGTGCTTCTTACTAAGCGCCGGCATCTTGGAGTTGGTGAAACCCCTACTCTTCACCGCATTGGCTAGCATAGCCTGGGCCTTCGCGAGATCGAACACGATTACTTCCTTCGGTTCGGTCTCTTCCTTTGAGGCTGGTTCGGACCTGAGCCGGACGTAACAGTCCGGATAAGCCTTGAAATTCGGGAAGAATTCCACTTCTTCCAACAAGATCGAGCCGACCTTCTCACTGATGAAGATCTTACCAGTGGTGATCGGCATATGCTCGGCATACCTCCATGGGTTAGTATCCGAGCAAGCGGGGAGGTCCTTAACCGAATTCCATTTCGGTTGTTTAAAACTTCCTAAGTTAGACCGGAATAGCTCGTGGGTCTCGCGAAGTTTTCTTTCCATGAGGGCTTCAAGCATCTTGAAGACCTCCTGAGTGCCTGATGGAAGAGGGTCCGGGGTGACAGAAGTTGAAGGAACAGGTTCCTTGGCCGGTGCAGGAGTCGGTGCGGGAGTAGGATTGGGAGCGACCTCATGCTCCGAATCAGGGTATTCCACCTGATCTTCCTCATAGTCGAGCTCCTCGCCCATGAGGTTCCTCTCTGTCCCTTCCGACACTTCCGACATATGTTCCACCTTGTCGGAATCTAAGCGGCACTCATGCATGGACTGGGCCATGACGATATCAGGTTCCACCACTATCTGGACGGTGGGGATCTGATCACTGGGGACCATGGAGTCTTTAGATGCCTTTGGAAACAGCAAGGCCCTCAAATCTTTGGTGGCGAGATACGGTCCGGTGGCGTTCTTCTGGAAGCCACGCACCCACTTGTGTAGCTTCTCTCGAGCGTTGTCCCTTGCCTCCGCTAAAGGAGAATCGTCGAACGCTTCGACCAGACGACTCTTGCAGACTGTACAGTGCTGCGGGTCCCAGTATTTCAGGTCGCCTTTCTTGGCGGCGCAGGGGGCGTGGGTCCGGCACGCCTTGTGCCCGTAGAAGTCCGGGCGCTTCACTCCACAAAAGTTGCTTTCGCACTTCATATACTACTCCTATAAAAGAAAGAGATCATGAGTACATGGAAGGCATAAGAATGACTTACATTACTCTAAATTTAAGATAACTTAATCTAAATTTTTAAGCATTAATTAATTCATAAGTATTATAATGCCTGAGAGTAGAGAGCGGGAAAGGAAGTAGATAGACACATACTTGTGAATCCCGCCCAGTCGGTTACCGTAACCTTATCATTAGGCAATTTCTTTTGTGGCCGAAGGTCACAAAACGGAAATCCATATGGATAAGCCGTGGTGGGTAGAAGCCAAGCCTCTAACAGAAATTGCCTGCGAGGTGTATCAGGGGCTGAGACCACTCAGTTCCCTGGGGTAGAAGGGGAATAGGAGAGACCCCTTATTAGATATAGGTTCCGGCAATCGGCTGCACTAAGACACACAGAGTATGCTGGAATATTGTAATGTGCAATCAGACAGCACAGCCACAGATTTAGATGGTAAGACAATACCTATATATAGAAGTGGCTAAGCCATCTGGCTGCAGTATGATGACTGTCGACATGTTGTCGGCAGGTATGAGAAGGGGTGCATGTCCCTTGACGTCTCCGGAGGGTGGCGGCAGACCGACGGCATGCCGGAGGCCGGTCCAGCATGGTGGAAGGCATCAAGACAGACACATTGAGTATCTAAATATAATACCATCGTGGCGACCGCCGGCACAGCGGTGGAAGGTATGGTGGAAGGCATCAAGACAGACACATTGAGTATCTAAATATAATACCATCGTGGCGACCGCCGACACAGCGGCGGGTCGCCGGCAGGAGGCGGCTCCGGCAGCCGAAGGCTGACAGCCTGGTGAGCTTGGATCAATTCATAAGAAAAATATGTATATGATTGTATACCTAGACCGCCGGCAATCAATGTCGGCACGCCGGTGGTCGGCTCCGAAGGTCGGCCAGCTGTTACTAGGTAAAGGGAGGGGTGGGACGTCGGCTGTATGCCGACGGAAGGCGGCAGCCTCCGGCACACGGAATGCTGACGACTTAGAGGAGGGAGGGTATATTATGAAAGTGTCACCAGAGTGTAAGGCGGTATCGCCGGCAGTAGAGGCAGCAAGGGACCGGCACCAGGATAGATGGAGAGGAAGGTAAGGAGGGATAGGAGGGGTAAGACCACATACCCCTCCGGCCTCCCTCCGGAGAGAGTGCACTCATGAAAGGAGTAGATGCTCCTAGCATCTGGCGGCAGGGGGCCGGCAGTCGGCCGGGTGCCTGTGGTAACCCAAGGGAGGGTTAGAGGGCACTCAAGAGTGGGAGACCCCCGCTGGCCGGACCGCTGCCGGCGACTACCCCCATAGAACGCTATGAAGGGTATGTGTACCAGAGCGGCCAGCTCAGCAGGAGAACAAGTTAGCCCTACCACTCCACCCAAGGGAGGAGTTGTAGGACTAAGGACAGGTGTGTGTAGGCAAGCCTACACCAAAGGGATAGGTGGGGAGGGAGAAGAAGAGGGGTCTTTCATAGTGGAGGCTCTGTACAAGAACGGCCACCAAGGAGAGGGAGAACGCTCCCTAACCTAGGTTAGGTAACCAGAATGAGATTGGTACAGGAGTACCGTCTCAAACTATAAAAGTACAGAACTAGCGCCCCCCCCCCCCAAAGCCTAACCTAGATAAGGAGGGTTAATTCCTAGGCTAGGTAGGCTGAAAGACACATCGCAAGTTGCAGGAAGGGATGAGTAACCCAACCAGATGCAACTATGGAAGGGCAGAGCCGTTCCTTATTTCTCAGTCGCAACCCTAAAGGGGGATCATTCCCTTAGGGTAGACTGAGAAGTGATAAATACTCTGATTGTAGACAAGATTCCCCTATATAGAAGGGGAAACATGGCCACACAGAGGGAATGCCCGCAGGCAGGGGATAGGGATCATATAGGGGTACCTACATTTAGGTTAGGTTGGAAAGAAACGCAATCAAACCGATCCCCTATATGATCCTCGAAGGCGAAAACACTTACATCACAGTTAACAGTATGTTAAATAATGCCACAATCTTCATAACTTAACCTAGGATCACTGGTATATATCATGCATGAACACAAGTGCTAGGCTATCTAGCCTAGGGGCTAAGCTAGCGATCTAGTATGGGGTTGAACGACGACCGAGTAGATGAGCGTTAAAACATGATATAAGTAATTCCTAGCTATGAAGACTAAATAACTAACAATATCAATTAGTTAAGAGGCCGGGTAAGGCTGTTCTGGCTAGCTAAATAAGACATGCAAAAGAACAGCGACGCCATAAAATGGCGCGTCCGAGATAGGCACAGCTCTGCCACAAAACACAATATTTTACGAAAAGTAGAAGTTACTTTACGGCTAGAGTTTATTTAAACAATACTGGAACCTGGTACTCAACTTTCCAGAAGAAGGCGAGGCTGAAGGTAAAGACATAACGGCGATGTAAGTCGATGAAAATCGCACAAAGGTAAATCCGACCAAAGCAAGGTGCTACAGGCTGAAGGATGAGGACGGACGTGACGTCATTTAGCAATGGTGCCCGTTTGTTTACGTTTCGAGTACCAAAAGCAGCCACGGATGAGTGTAACTGTGGAACGGCTCCCCAGTTATTCTCCACCTTTCCATATCGAAGTGTTAACTCTATATGGGGTGCAGATAGCTATGTGGCGTGTTAATACATATGTCCCCTGTTAATATACGATATCCTAGAGGGAAACCTTTAGGGTACTCGCACCAGAAGTTAGAATTCTGTGATAACCTGTGGTTTAATTCTCTGGGAATATCCCTGTAGTTAAATATACCCAAGGAAGCTACCGAAGGAACCTTCCATCAGGACGTCATGGCTTGAGCCCAAAATTTTATTTGAAGACCATTGTCGAAAATATAATGTTTTTAGTATTCTAGAAATTCTGAATAGGACAACATTTTTTACTGTAATAATATATCACGGAGTAGTAATGTGCTTGTTTCATTAGATTAAAAAGAAGATTCTTGTGGATTTTAACAAGACGAGCTATTCACTAACGTACTTCAAACTCAGTAGAAGGGTTTTAACGCATATTTTGTTATATAATCGTAAATTAGTGTAAGTGAATTGAATATATCTTCATTATAACGTTGCTGCACAAAAACTGGAATAAACATTAGGCTACCACTTTTTTTAAACCGCACTGTTATGTTTTATCCTCTTTATCACATAAATTTTAAGAAACTTTACATGCATAAATAAGATCCAAAATTTGATGGGGCTCTCTCTCTCTCTCTCTCTCTCTCTCTCTCTCTCTCTCTCTCTCTCTCTCTCTCTCTCTCTCTCTCTCTCTCTCTCTCTCTCATTATAGTACTTTTACCAGGCAGTTTGCTTAATGAGATTATATGCAAAACTAAACTACAAATTTCAATATTAGTCTTAGTTATCAAGCCTTTTTTGAACTTGTATTAATCTCATATAACCCACGTGAAATGCCTATTTAGCTAGTTTAAAGAGGCTGATGATAAAAGATTTACCACACTCTTTCCATGGTAAGCTTATCTGTTTGACCTTTTTGACTATGTATATATTTCTAAATTTGTTTTTTGTGATTAGTTTTCTTCCCATTTTTTATGTTTAGTATGCTTGAGGTTGATATCTATTTTTCGTTAATATTTTGGTTAAATTTGCGGTTTATTTATTGTTAATATTAATATGCTCAAGGTTACCGATAGAGTTATTTTTTTTAATGGTTAACATGCTTAAGAATGCTTGGTAGGCTATCTATTGTTAATGTTTATTATGCTTAAGGTTGATGATTAACCATTGTTAATATTTAGAATGCTTAAGGTGGTCAAAAACCAAATGGCAGCATAAAAAAGTTTGTTATTTATTTACTCCCAAGCAGCGCGACTTCGGCTATATTTGGGAAATGAACATGAAATGTATGATAAAATGAACATGAAATGAGTTATTGTTGATATTTAGTATGCTTAACATTGGTGACCATTTATTGTTAGTTTAGTATACCTAAGCTTGAATAACGGATTTTGAGCGAAGCGAAAAATCTATTTTTGGGTGAGATAGCCATGGCGTCCTGATGGAAGGTTCCTTTTTGGTAGCTTCCTTGGGTAAATAACTACTAAGATATTCCCAGAGAATTTAACCACAGGTTATCACAGAATTCTAACTTCTGGAGCGAGTATCCAAAAGGTTTCCCTTTTAAGACATCGTATATCAACAGGGGACGCATGTATTAATGCGCCACATAGCTATCTACACCCCGAACAGAGTTAATGCTTTGGTGTGTAAGGGCTGAGAATAGTTGGGAGCCGTTCCATAGCTAATCTCATCCGTGGCTACTTTTGGTACTCGAGACGTAAACAAACGGGCGCCATTGCTTAAATGACGTCACGACCGTCTTCATCCTGAAGCCAGTTGCTTGCCGATCACCATGATACAGCAGAGCAGGGTGGGACCTAAAAACTGGACGAAGTAGTAGGGAGGGTCCATCAGGACGCCATGGCTATCTCACCCAAAAATAGATTTTTCGCTTCGCTCAAAATCCGTTTTTTGGGCTCAAGCCATGGCGTCCTGATGGAAGAATACCAGAGAATCAATGTATCGTGGTAGATTTTCCCCTATTAGTAAGTGCCAAGGGCTTTGACAAAATAGCATAGTAATCTTAGTAAAGAACCGTAGGGAAGAATCTTCCTGCCCCCCTTGGCAGTGAAGTTCCCACGGGCCATGCCGACGTCAAAGTGGTATGGAAGGGCTATTCACCCTGATAGAAGAACTTGAAGAACTTGGAGACGAAGCTGAATGTTTGGCATTTGTATAGGAACATTCTGAAAAGCAGACCAGTGGTGGTTGGACACTGTGTGCTGAGAAGGTTGGTTTCATCTCCAGGGTATGAAGAGTAAGTATTCGTATTGGAACATTACGTAGTCAGAGTGAATATAAATTAAGGGTTAGTATCTTAATTTCTCCATGAACCATAAGGAAAAGGGGATAATAAAACTATGACAGGCATGTATTTCATAGTAAGTAGGAGCTGATTGAGACGCACAGGTAATAAAATAGAAATTTTATTTCACAAATGCAGAAATTAAATGAATTGCAGCAATAAGTAAAGTTCATTTACAGTAATTATAATGTACATAGTAATAAAGACTTGCTCTTGAATCTGAAAAGGAATTTCAAATTTATTAGTAGGCACTCGTTCTCGAGGAACGTTAGTCTTTGATTAAAACACATCATGCTCAGGGCATGCGGCACTTGTGTGACAACTATGACATTTCACCTGGGATAAGAACAGTTATAAAAGCACTAAGTGTTTTCGACATCACTATGTATCGCTCGAGGGTCAACATAGGCACCCGAAGAGTTAGAGTCCCAAGTAACTCACTGTTCTATGCAGAGTTAGGTGCAGGTTTCATAACACTACCTGCGGCTACCACAAAATGTTTGACTTCGTGCACTTGTTTAGCATAATGTTTAAAGAAAACGCGCGAGGACTTCCAGCCTGTGAAGCTTTTAAGGCTTTCAAAGTCCATACTCTGAAAGAAATTCAGAGATGATGCAACTTTCCTAGGATCATGACCGGCGGGTGTACTGTCAGGATCCGCTCTGCGAATGAAGTAGGTGATTTTCGCTCTTAATTGTTTCAGTGACAGGTCGCTGCCCGATGTTTCTCCTTTGAAGAGTTGGCCTCCACCAAAGTTCGAAGTTCTGTGAAGATAGACCTTGAGGCTCTCTACTGGGCATAAAGAGACATCTTCCTTCAGGGGGCATATTCTCCAGGGGCCCCATCTCTTGGTGGGTAATTCATTTTTGGCGAGAAACGTCGGATCAGGGGAGAGGGTAATGTCTCCTGTATCAGTAAACAGTGACCCTCTTCTCTTGATAATGCCACTATTTCGCTGACTCGGGCTCCCGAAGCAAGAGCAAAGAGAAATATAACTTTCTGAGTCAGATCCTTGAGAGGGCATGAATCATTATCCAAGTTGGAGGCGAAATGGAGCACCTTGTCTAATGACCAGGAGATCGGTTTCGGTGGGGGTGCTGGGCGTAGACGAGCACATGCTTTCGGTAGTTTATTGAAGATGTCGCTGGACAGATCAATTTGGAAGGCATACAGAATTGGTCTGGTCAAGGCCGATTTGCAGGTTGAAATCGTATTGGCTGCTAATCCTTGTCCATGAAGGTGAATGAAGAAGGACATGCAAAAATCAATTGTGATTTCTTTAGGATTTTTTGTCTTGACGAAAGAGACCCATTTTCTCCAGGATGATTCGTATTGCCGTCTTGTGGATTCGGTCTTGTATTCCTCGAGGAAGTCTAGACTTTTCTTCGAGATCCCAAACCTCTTCTTTGCGGCTAGGGAGAGAAAATCATGAGTTGAAGGTCCTTGATTTTCGATGATGAAGCGAAGACAGTCGACTTCTGTACTTGTTGGGAGAGAACTGGGCCCGGGAGAGGGATCAGCTTGGGCTGCAGCTCCAGGACCAGGGGGGTACCAGTTGCTCCGGGGCCACTTGGGAGCCACTAGGGCCGCTGTCCCTTTGAAGGTTCTCAGTTTGGAGAGGACTTTCAGCAGAAGGTTGGTGGGAGGGAACAGGTAGATCTTGGACCATCTGTTCCAGTCCAGTGACATGGCATCCACTGCTTCTGCCTTGGGGTCCTCGTACGGGGCCACATACCGAGGAAGTTGATTGTTGTCGCTCGTTGCGAAGAGATCTATCTGAAGTTCTGGGACTTGGTGATAGATGAAGGAGAATGATCTTGCGTCTAGAGACCATTCCGACTCTATCGGGTTTGTTCGAGATAGAGCATCCGCTGTCACGTTGCGGAATCCTTGTAGGTGAACTGCAGACAGGTGCCACTTCTTCTTCTCTGCCAGACAGAAGATTGGGAGGAGCACCTGATTTATCTGGGGCGATCTTGAGCCTTGGCGATTGAGACATCGAACTACCACCGAGTTGTCTAGGGTTAGACGAATGTGGATCAAGGGAGGCGGGGATAGTTTCTTCAGAGTTAGAAGGACCGCCATGGCCTCCAAGATGTTGATGTGGAACGTCTTGAACAGGGGAGACCAGGTGCCTTGAGCCTGTTTTTGGTGGGAGTGACCTCCCCAACCCTCCAGCGAAGCGTCCGTGTGGATGTTGAGTGATGGAGGTGGGTGTTGAAGAGGAATGGACCTTTTCAGGGCCTTTGCTTCCGACCACGGCTTGAGGAGAAGTCGAAGTCTGTTTGGGAGCCGTCTCTTGAGGTCTCTTCGAGCGATGGATGCAGAACGTCTCCAGACTCCCGCGGCATCCTTTAGCTGTGCACGAAGCACTGGGTTTGTTACTGAGGCGAACTGTAGAGAGCCTAGAACTCGTTCCTGCTGGCGTCTTGAAATCCGTTTGGATTTCAGTAGTCGCTTGACAGACCCTGCTATTTCCTTCCTTTTCTTCTGGGGGATGGAAAGGCGGTGTGACTGAAGGTTCCATTGGATTCCTAACCACTGGAACTTCTGAGCTGGAGAGAGGCGAGATTTCTTCTCGTTTATCTTGAATCCCAGGTGTTCTAGGTACTGGGTGACTTTGTTGCAGGATTTTACACAATCCTCGGGCGATGGAGCCCAAACTAGCCAGTCGTCGAGGTAGGCCATCACCTGGACGTTTCGGAGGCGGAGCTGTTGTACTATGGCGTCCGCCAGCTTTGTGAAGATCCGAGGGGCCACATTGAGGCCGAAGGGCATGGCCCTGAAGGCGTAGCTTTTCCTTTGGAGTCGAAATCCTAGGTAGGAGGAAGCGTGATGGTTCATTGGAACGTGCCAGTAGGCATCCGCCAGGTCTATGGAGACCGTGTAAGAACCTCGAGGCAGAAGGGTCCTTATTTGTTGAAGAGTCAGCCTCTTGAACTTGTCGTTCGCTATGAACTTGTTGAGGGGGAATAAGTCCAGAATGACTCTGAGTTTGTCGGAGTCTTTCTTGGGGACACAAAACAGTCTTCCTTGGAACCTGGTGGACTTTACCTTCCTTATCTCCTTCTTGTTCAAGAGATCTAGGATATATTCTTCCAGAAGGGGGGTTGATTGTTGGAAGAACTGCTGGAATGTTGGGGGTGGTTGAGTCCAACTCCAGCCTAGACCCTTCTTGACGATGCTGTGTGCCCAGGGATCGAAGGTCCAACGATCCTGGAATTGGCGGAGTCTTCCTCCCACCGGAAGCACTTCATTGCTTCTGGTGTCCCGAGGGCTTGCTGCCTCGGCCGCTAGCTCCCTTTCCTCCTCTGCCTCTGGAGGGACGGCGAGACGTGTCTCTGCCTGCACCTCTGTTTGAGCCTCTACCTTTGGGACGAAAGGTAATCGTCTGTTGCTCGAAAGCAGGGGTGAAGACTGGTGACTGTGACAACACCGGTTGGGTGACCAGTTGAAAGGTCTGTTGTGGCTGAGCTGCCACTTGGGAGGTAGCGGGTCCCGGAAACTGACGTCTTGGTTGACGTTGCTGGGGTTTCTGTTTTGAGGTTTTCCTCTTAGGTTGAGGTCCGTCGTCCTGAGAGGGTTTTCTCTTCTTTGACATGCCCCATTTGTGGAGAAGGTTCCTATTCTCCGTGGCGGCTTTGTCAGTGATCTCCTTCACAAGGTCAGAAGGAAAGAGGTGTTTGCCCCAGATGTTGGAGGAAATCAGCCTCCGGGGTTCGTGTTTCACAGTGGCACCTGCGAACACGAATTCACGACAGGCTCTCCGAGCCTTCATGAAGTGGTACAAGTCCTTCATCAGGGTTGCCATATGGGATTTGGCAAGTACCATGTAGTGGTCTGGTACTCTGGTGTCACAGGCCATAATATCAAGTTGGACTTGGTGGGACATGGATGCTGCGAGCCTCTCCTTCGTATCTTGTTCCCGACGAAGGAGGTGATCGTTGAGCTTCGGGAGGTCTTCATTAAACTGACGTCCGGCGACGTCAGGATCTAGCTTTCCCACGACGAAAGTATGCTGGATGTCCTTCCAGTGTCGAGCGTCAGGGGGAGTAACTATGGAGAAGGGTCTGCACTCCTCCAGTGCAGGGCAGGCTTTCCCCTCTTCCACAGCTTTAAGGCACGCAGCGAAGGCCTTTTCCATGAATGGAAGTACCGCATCTTCAGGTGCGACGTAGGTAGGGTGCTTCTTGCTCAGGGCCGGAAGCTTAGAGCAGGTAAAACCCCTACTCTTGAACGTGTTGGCTAGCATAGCCTGGGCCTTCGCGAGATCGAACACTATCTCTTCTTTCGGTTCGGTCTCTTCTTTAGAGGCAGGTTCAGAGCGAAGTCGGACGTAACAGTCCGGGTAGGCCTCAAAATTTGGGAAGAATTCCACATCTTCCAGGGGGACCGAGCCGATCTTGTCGCTGACAAAGATTCTGCCGGTCGCTATCACCATATGCTCAGCATACCTCCATGGGTTGGCATGAGAGCAAGCGGGGAGATCCTTAACCGAGATCTTCTTCGGTTCTTTGGATCCTATCATGGACCTGATGAACTCCTGATTCTCCTTTAACTTGTCGTCCATGACGGCTTTAATCAACCGGAGCATTTCCTGAGTGGATGATGAGGGTTCCGGGGTCGTGGAGGTAGACGGGAGAGACACTTCCGTCGGTGTAGGAGTAGGGGCGGAGATGGAAGGAGGAGCGACCTCTTGCTCCGACTCGGCGTATTCCACCTGGTCTTTGTCATCTTCAGCTCCTTGAGCCATAAGGGTCTTCTCCGTACCCTCCGAGACATCCGACATGTGTTCGTCATCATCGGAATCTAGGCGGCAATCGTGCATGGACTGGGCCATGACTACATCAGGTTCCACCGTAATTTGGACAGTGGGGATCAAATCCTTGGGTACCACAGAATCAGGGGAGGCCTTTGGGAACAGAAGTGACCTCAATTCTTCAGTGGCCAGGTACGGTCCGGTGGCATTCTTCTGGAAGCCACGCACCCATTTGCGTAACTTCTCTCGAGCAATGTCCCTGATCTCCGCTGAGGGAGAGTTATGGAAGCCATCAGCTATGTGAGCCTGGCAGACCGTACAGTTCAGCGGGTCCCAGAATTTCAAATCCCCTTTCTTGTTAGCACAAGGGGCGTGAGTCCTGCAGGCCGTATGCCCGTAGAAGTGCGGGCGTTTCACAGCGCAGAAGTCGAAGTCACACTTCATCTGCTCCTCCTGTGGAAGAAAGAGAAATGAGTATGGGGGGAGTCATAAGAATGGCTCTTAAGCTAAGTTAACATTAATCATTAATTTTAACTTAATGAAGGGTGTGATGCATAGAGATTGAAGTAGTAAAGAAAACATACTCCATGCATCCCGCCCGGCTGGCTACCGCAAGCTTTATCCTTGGATAATCCGAGGTGGCCGAAGGCACAGGATAGTATTCCTTAGAAGTCCATAGGGCAATGGAATTCCATGGAAATGCCAAGGATAAGTTTGGGACCGAGGCCACTCAGTCCCAAATTAGGGGGCTAACAGGTCCCTTAGGGTAACTGCTTCCGGCAACCAGCCGCGCTAAGATACACGCAGCATGCTGGAATTTTGAAGAATGCAAAGAGACAGCATGATTACTAATAGAACAGTACCAAGGCACTGATCTAATAGCGTAAACAGGCCATCTGTTTGCAGTGTAGGGCTATCAGTATTCATATGATAGCTAGTAGAAGGGGGTGCAAGTAGTCTTGACGCCTCCAGGGGGTTCCGGCAAACCTCCGGCACGCCGGAGGCCGCTCCAGCAGAGTTTCTGGCATTAGAACAGACAATATATAAGTCAAGAGTAATACCAGGGTGGCAGCCGCCGGCACAACGGCGGCACGCCGGCAGAGGAGCGGCGGCTCCGGCAGTCGGAGGATGCCGGATTGGTGACTGGGACAAGGATGGTTATAGCGGAACCAGGTTGCCGGCAGTGGATGCCGGCACTCCGGTGGCCGACCGGCAGGCGGACGGCGAAGCTATGAGGAAGGAGGAGAGCCATCGGCAGGAAGCCGGCGGCGGTCGGCAGTCCCCCGGCACGCGGGGGGGCTGGCGGCCATGAGGGTAAGGGGAGAGTCACCAAGGTAGGAGGCGGGTATCGCCGACAGTGGAGGCGGCAAGGGACCGGCACCCGGATAGTGAGAGAGACAGGGGGAGGGATGTAAGAAGTCCAGTCATGGACCCCCAGACATCCCCCCCTGAGAGGGTGTACCCATGATAGAGGCTGGCTCTATCACCCAGAAGCAGGGGTCTCAGAGGACCGGGAGCTAGGGTAGCCCAAGGGAGGGCTAGGGGACACCCAAAGAGGGGGAGACCTCTACATGCAGAACACATCCAGTGGCTAACCCCATAGGACACTATGAAGGGTATATGTACCAGAGCGGACTGCACATAGAAGCTCAAGGTAGCCCTATCACTCCACCCTAAGGAGGAGTTGTAGGACAGGGGACAGATGGGTATAGACTAACCTAAGTGTAGGCTAGGCTATACAAGAGATAGGTGGGGAGGGGAGAAGAGAAGAGTCTTCCATGGAAGGGGTTCTGTACCAGAGCGGCCACTAGGGAAAGGGAGGACACTCCCTAACCTAAGATAAGGCAGCCTGGCTGAAACGGTGCATGGGTACAGTTTCAGCAGGGGACAGAATAACCTTTCCAAAACCTAACCTAGAGCAGGGCTAAGAGCCCTGAACTAGGAAAGATAGAAGACATATCTCTATCGCAGGACAGTCATAGACTAGTCCTAGCCATAGAGGAAGGGCTAGCCGTTCCTCACTCTCGGACGCAACCCTAAGGGGGGTTCATTCCCTTAAGGAGGACTGAGAGGCGATAATATACTCCGTTAGGCGCTTGATCCCTTTACTTAGTAAGGGAATCAAGGCTAAACAGAGGGAATGCCAAGGGCAGGGGGATGAAGGAAGCATATAGGGGTCCTACAAGTAGGTTAGGTTTGGAAGGGACACTAACTAACCTATCCCCTATATGGTCCCTGAAGGCGAAAAAAACACTTGCATCACAGTCGAAAGTATTGTAAAATAATGCCACTATCTTCATAACTTAGCCTAGGATCACTAATAAAATCATGCATGAACACTGATATATAGGCACTCTGGCCTGGGGGCTATAGAAGCCGACTGGTATGAGGTCAATCGATGACCGATAAAAAGCGTCAAAACACGATATAAAAGTTCCTAGCTATGAAGACTAAATAAACTAATGTTATCGATTAGTAAATGAGGCCGGAAGCGTTGTTGTGGTTAACTAAATAAGGCATGCATAACAACAACGACGCCATAAAATGGCGGGTCCGGTAGAGGCACAGCTCTGCCACAAAACAACAAATATCTCGGAAAGTAATATTTACTTTACGGTCAGAGCTTAACTAAACAATACTGGAACCTTGTACTCAACTTTCCAGAAGAAGGCGAGGCCGAAGGTAGCGACATAACGTAGATGCAAAGCGATAAGTAAGGCACAGGGAAAATCCGTCTAAGTAGGGCGAGCTACTGAACAAAGGATGAAGACGGTCGTGACGTCATTTAAGCAATGGCGCCCGTTTGTTTACGTCTCGAGTACCAAAAGTAGCCACGGATGAGATTAGCTATGGAACGGCTCCCAGCTATTCTCAGCCCTTACACACCGAAGCATTAACTCTGTTCGGGGTGTAGATAGCTATGTGGCGCGTTAATACATGCGTCCCCTGTTGATATACGATGTCTTAAAAGGGAAACCTTTTGGATACTCGCTCCAGAAGTTAGAATTCTGTGATAACCTGTGGTTAAATTCTCTGGGAATATCTTAGTAGTTATTTACCCAAGGAAGCTACCAAAAAGGAACCTTCCATCAGGACGCCATGGCTTGAGCCCAAAAATCATGGTTAACGTCCTGCATGTTCAAGGCAAGGATAACAGACAAGGGAAGAATAGTTCAGCGCTCCCAGCAGGCCTTGCATCCATGGCGACATCGAATCAGCTGAGGGGATCATGGCAGTTGGTGCACCGCTTAACCGTGCATACATGTAAATAAATAAGTACCGGTTTTAAATGTTTTTTTTTTTTTTTTTTTTTTTTCCTGTGTATGGCTTATATTTGGGATATTTATGGATTTTTTTCTGTAGTATTTGGGTGCTAACAACAAGAACAGGATATCAAGGGCACTGATAGTAATCTCCTTATAAGGAATATATCATGTGATGTCTGAGGACTTATGCTGTCATGATACTAATTTTAACTCTAAAGTACAAATCATGACTGCTGTTATTTTGATACATGGTATCTAAATAGAAAAAAATGGGCTATGAGTTTTGGTATGTTAATCTGTAGCAAAAATTATTTCTTTTGTTATAAATTTCATGTGATTGTTTAACATGACCAGCCTAAATGTTGAATCTACTCGTAATTCGCACTAAGCATTATATTACAGTTTACTCTACCTTAATACATTCTATTCACAACCGTGGCTTATTGTTATTAGTATTTGATCTCTTACACTCATTCAGTCTTTGTTACTTTACCCCATATCACAGCAAAAATAAAATGATGGAAATATTCTTGCAAAGTATTCATTATTGACAGATGAACATTGTGGTGATAAAATGAGCTTAGTTTACCTGTAGTTTTGTTTAAGAAATTATGTTTAAGCCTTGAGGCCTCGAATTATGTACGTACACTAATGTCTTATTAAAGTTGATCAGTCTTTTCAATAGGTTAATTTGTTGGAGTGTCTATTCAATAAACAACCAGTTAAAAAAATAAACTAGAAGAGCACCTACCACTAACATGTTTTACAACGGAAAAGCGTGTTTTAACTACCCAAGACATTCTACTACAATTATTTTCCGTTTGTGTGGTGGAACAAGATATTCAACCGTAAATAACAACGTAAGACATTAGTATTTTAATGCTAATAGGATAAAACACTTGAGCTGCAGTTTCATTATTTCTATCTTGGGAGATGTTGATGGTGTGTGTGCACCAGCAAGCAAGCACGCACTCCATGACGTCACACAGATGGCCGTGACGTCACATCAACGAAGTGCTGTAAATCATCCAACCTTGGCTTATAATTGATGGTTTTTGTTATAGCTATATTGTCCTTCAAATAGAAATAAATACCCATTATGTAACTAAGGATTCAATAAAATCTAGTGACCCACTCAGTGAATGAATTTGAAATTGGTGTCAAAATATAGCTTATATATCGGGGGCCAGGGAATTAAAAAGAAAAAAAAAAGATATACAGTAGATTTTTATGTAAAATCACTCACTCACTCCACCAATCTTTGAAATGTTACTCATATATTTTATGTAATGAATTATGAAATAAATAATGCATTCCCGTGATTCAGGGGTCAAGTAGTTTATACATCATAACAACTTCGTTCCATAAGAATAATTTCTACAGGTGTTTTAAAGTCTGTCGAAAACTATGGATTAAAAAAAATGATAGTACTTTCACGAACCTTTATTGTAATGCAGGATTTTTATCATATAACTGAATTTTGTGTGGGTGTATCTTATAAATTATATTGTCAACCAATTATATGTTTGGAAGCTTTTACTATCTCATTACATTAACTTAACGTGACATAAATCATCAGGGTTGTTACATAAAATATATTACCTGCAAGTAATTTATAACGTTTTATAACTTTACATTATGACACAACTTAATACGGATTTTACAGTCGTTGTCTAAACATTTGCAAAAGTGTGTACATTTGACACAATAGTTTTACAATACCGACAAATGTTTGTTAAACAAACCTTACACACAAGAGTACTGATGGGAGATATTAAAAAAAATGGTCTTAAGACTTCATCAAGAATTCTCAGTCAAAGTTACACGGGCCTATTTGTGGATAAACATTTAGCTAACAGACAAACACACCTCCCGATAAGACAGAGGGCTCGTAAAATGTGATCAATTATTCAATGTGATGTGGAGGCTCACTTATTGGGACCGACCTTCTATATTCACTGAAACAAAGGCCATCAAAGGCTTCACAGGATGATGGAGGATTTCAAACTCGTAGGCTACAAGGCATTTCCCAACTTTTTCGTAATCAACATCAACAAAAGACTCACCAAAATATTAGAGATGCTTTGTAAGGTCTACGCTTATTGCTCCAACTTTTGTTCCTATTTTACTCAGTTCATCCTTTCCTGTTAAAATGGATCTAGCTTCTTAATTCATGAAAAGGAATGAAACAATTTTTTCCCTATCCCATACCTTACCCATAGCTGAGACATTCCATTATTATGCAGTGGTACATGCCAGGATCTGTATCGATAAAGAGCACAAGAACCTTCTTTGCACCATTAGTAGGGCGGATAACCTTAAAATTTTACCAAAATAGTTCATTTTATGATACAAGCATGAAACTTTGCATGAAGGTTTTTTATGGTGTTCCTATGAAAATAAAACTGTGAGCCACTCAAATTTTTCATTTTTCAGGATGGCCGCCACATTTTTAAAATGGCGGCAAAACCCCCAATTTTCCACATGTAAGATTTTGACAAGTGGGTCATATGAAGCACTTTTGATGACCAGTGGCCTAGATTTGAAGGAAAACCACTATATTCATGTCAATAGTCACTGTAAATACAATGTCGTGGAAATTCTAAAGTGTGCATGCGCAAAATTTGACCGGAATTATTCATTTTATTAGTAATTGGGTGGTTAAACTTGATATTTTGCCAAATTAGTTTCTTTGATAATTCAATTATACAGATTTGCGAGTTTAACTTTCTGATAGTATAATTGATATTGCCTATAACTCACCAGGGTTTTCTTACAAACTGGTGGTCAAAAACCAAATGGCAGCATAAAAAAGTTTGTTATTTATTTACTCCCAAGCAGCGCGACTTCGGCTATATTTGGGAAATGAACATGAAATGTATGATAAAATGAACATGAAATGATGATGAAGTGGGGTGGAACACAAGGCCAATAGGGTCAACTGGTTTAGACTGTTAAATGGAGGGATGGGTAAGGTCCGGCAATTTAGCCTACTGCAGGGGATCCTACAATTTTAACGAGCTAGTTGCTTACACTACCGGGCCACACTGGTGCGACTAGCTGCCGTGAAAGTCGGCATGGAGTTTAGTGTCAGCTTTATTAAGTCTCCCAAATACACCTTGATTCACCTCATATATAGTCAAGGTGTCGTACCCGAATTGACAGGAGTGTGCCAATGCGGGAAAGCCAAGCCAAGAAGGACGAGGCTTTTGTCTTTTGGATAGTGTACAGATCGCACAGGAGTTAAATGGCGCTCGATGAACGATCGGGCTAGGCGTAGAGGTAACAGCATCGAACCTAGTCGTATCCCATACAGTAAAGTGTATTTATAAGTTGAAGGTGGTAAAAGGATAATCCCTCGGCCTTTCAACTGTCGAAGTATCAAATTTATGCTCTAGTTGCTAAAAAACTCGGGATAGTTAATCTCAATTGAAGAATTTTGTTTTGTATATATGTGTTGTGTTATTTCATTTTGAAATGTCAAAAAGACTTCCTTTGTCGATATCTCCCCATGAGAAAAGGGAAACTGATTGGACTAAATGCTTTATCTGTCAGGTAGACAAAGATGAAATATTGATGTCACCCAAGGATACTTCAGACAAGAGCAAATCGGGGTATAGTTTATTAGCAAAGAATATTCTAGAGTTCAGAAAGCTAAATGAAATGCCCATTGCTTTAGATGTTGTACGAATTGATGATGGTCAAGGAATAGATGAAACACTGATCAGGAATAATGCACTGTATCATCATTCGTGTAGAACAAAATTTAACAATACTAAACTAGATAGAGCTAGAAAACGAAGATCAGAAGTGGACAGTGATGATGAAAGTGATTCAACTAAATATACAAGAAAAAAAGACCTCTCAAGAGCTAGGTAAAATGGATGTTGCGAGATGTTTTTATGTGAAAAAATGAGTCCCATATCAGAACTTCGTGAAGCAATGACAATTCAGCTCAATGACACACTTAACAGTTGTGCAAAAACATTACAAGGTAAGGAGCTGATTGCAAAGCTTAGTTCAGGTGATGTCGTAGCTCAGGAGTTCAAGTACAATGCTTAACAGCTCTATACAACAGAGAAAGAAAGTTACTATACGGTCTTGAAACAACTACGGACCAAGAAAAAGTCGACTCTGGCGATGAACTTGCATTTGCAGAGCTAATAACACATATAGTGGAATGCCAAAGAGCCAATCCTAAAGGTATAGTTTTCAAACTGGCAGATCTTTGTTTGCTATATGAACGAAGACTAAGTGATTTTTCATCAGCTGCAATAAAGGTAAATAAAACAAGATTGAAAGAGAGAATTCTGTCTAAGCAGCCACACCTACAGGCATACCAGCGAGGTCGAGAGGTAGTGCTTGTGTTCGAGAAGGATATTGGGAAAGCACTTGTAACTGCCTGCTAGTATACTGATGCCATGTAATTGGCAAAGGCAGCAGAAATCGTTCGGAAAGAAATGTCACAGCACAAGGTTCAATTTACTGGTACTTTTAAACCTGAATTGATATCAGAAGCTATTCCAGATACATTGCTAGAATTAGTATCTATGATTGAACATGGCCTTGACATCGAATTCCAGATTGAAAATGGGGTCATGGATTCTGATCTCGCAATTGCTTAGTTATTGCTGTTCAATTACCATAAAAAGGGAGTCAAAGATAGCAGCATTTGCCAAAACCATTCTTCAGCATGTTAACCTCCATTTGCAATTTATGTTGGGCTCCTTATATTTGCAAAGACAAGGAAACGTAATCTCATAGATATTCTCTTTCAACACAGAATTTGCATTTCGTATGACCATGTTTTGGAAATATCTACAAGGCTTGGTGATGGTGCAGTGCAAAAATACCTAGAGGATGGAATAGTTTGTCCAGCTGTTTTACTGAAAGGTATATTTACCATGTCACCTGTAGATAATATTGACCATAATCCCTCTTCAACAACTGCTATGACATCATTTCATGGAACAGAGATATCTGTGTTTCAACATCCAACAAGAGCACAAAGTGTACAAAATCCTCGCGAAGAGGCCGATACTCGAATGTTTCTTCATGCAAAAGACACAGCCGTCAGCGGCAGTCAGAGTGTCATGATAGTAAGTTCTGATACAGATGTTGTGGTCATTGGTGTTTCGTTGTTTGCAGACTTGAATATAGAAAGTCTATGGATTGCTTTTGGGAAAGGAAAGGATTTGAGATGGATCCCTTTACATGAAATATCTAGATCACTAGGGTCAAAAGCAAGAGGATTGCCATTTTTTCACGCCTTCTCTGGTTATGATACAGTGTCTGCATTTGCTGGCAAAGGTAAAAAGTTGTGCTGGCAGGCATGGAATGTCTATCCTGAGGCAACAGCGGTTTTTACAAGACTTAGTTCACCTACAGATGACTTATCATCTTCTGATATGAGAGTCATTGAAGAGTTTGCTGTGGTGATGTATGACGGCTCTAGTACTACAAACAAAGTCGATGAAGCAAGGTTTGAATTGTTTGCACGAAAACAGAAGCCTTATAATGCCATCCCACCCTCTAGGTCAGCTTTAGTAGAGCATGTGAAGCGAGCTGTACTGCAAGCGGAGCACGCATGAGGTCAGTCTGTGGTTCGCATTATGAAATTACCTTCACCTGAAAGTTGGGGTTGGCAAAAAGACGACAATGTTTGGACGCCATACTTGACTAGCTTGCAGCCAATAGCAGCATCATGTTAACAGCTCTTAAAATGTGGATGTAAAAGGATTTGTACTGGAAATTGTAAGTGTTATAGGTCAAGATTGCAATGCACAGCATTATGCACCTGTACATGCGAAGATACATGAATCAATATAACTTTGTCAGTCTAATCTCGAGCATGTATTTGTATTGTATTTATAGTGAATTCTGACTTAAATATAGATGTTTTACCTCAGATCTAGGCCACTGGTCATCAAAATTACTTCGTATGGTCAATTTGTCAAATTCTGGAATGGGATTTTGCTGCCATTTTGAAAAAATGTGGCAGTCATCTTGAAAAGTGAAAAAAATTGAGTGGCTCACAGTTTTATTTCTTTAAGAAAATCACAAAGAAGCTTTGCAAAAAGTTTTATGCTTGCATCATAAAATGAACTATTTTGTCAAGTATCCGCTCCACTACATTCCCAATAGTCCAATCTACTGTACATATGGCACAATGCAATGATCATCCTCTTCCAGGGTTCTGCCAAGTTCCTCGATAGCATCTTTTGAAAAGAAAAGTGCAGCACCCAGCACATCATTTGCAAACGTGCCGCTTGCAATCACAGGAAATGAAAATTTCCTAATTGTTTTTCTGGGACTTTGTGGGAAGATTCTGTAAATTAGTCTTATTTGAGATGTATGTCCAAAACTTTTCCAGCTGAACTGGTATAGGGGTATCGGTTTCAATTATCTCGTTCCATGGAACATCTCTCATATTTTTTTTAGGCATGTATGCTACAATTGGAATGCCCATATAAATCTGCTGCACACACATGAGTATCACTGTCTAGATCTGCCACCCTTTATCTTTAAAAGAAAAACTTGCAACCACTAAAAACATGTTAGGTCTGTTATAAGTACAAACTCTGAATTTTTTTCTATTTCTTATTCTTTCTAACCAAATCACAAATAACACATATTTATTTTTCTGGGTCGTCTTGACTTGGTGAAATGCGACGAGCTGACATGGATCTTTGATTTAGGTTATATTCTACACTTGAAGGATTTTCAGATGAATCTGCTCTTGCTCCGTGTTCATTGTCATTCATCTTATCTGCAATAATTTGAAATAATTTTGCCATGGTATATGACTTGTAGCATGAATTGTTACAATGGTATATGATATCTCTTCATCTACCATTCTTAGATGTTTGAGAGTCATATCCGGAGGTATTTGGTAGCATCTCGAATCCGTTTCTTCAATTCTCCATTGAAACTACATTTATTTTTCTGTCTTTGTGACAGATTATTCACATATTTATCAAAACTCTCCTTCTCTGCCATAATATGTAAATAAACACTTTCTTGCAATACACTGCTACTTGGGAAATTTCTCTTCATCCATGGTTCTAATTTTCACATGCATCAGGTAACTGCCCTGAAAAAAAAAAAGAAAATTATGACATTAGATTTAGTGATGCGGTATGAGGATAATTACAGATTTAATTTTTGTAAGAACAATTAATGTCAATAAGTATTCTTATACATTTAGGAAATATCTTTCATAACTTCATGACCTCAAAAATTTGTATTTTTACGTATGAATTTATTTTGGGAGTGTTGGCTGACTCCCGGACTAGTAGAAGAAAGTAAACTTAAACTTGATAATACGAGAGATTTTGCAATGTTTAGATAAATTACTGAATGAAACATTCTTGGAAAAAAAAAAAAGTTCTTTAGAGAATGATTACTACATACAATTTTGACGTAGGCTGAAGTCGAATAGGTAGCCTATTTGGGCGTTAAATTCCTGATTGAAAGTTGGCTTTTTTTCCGTCATTGTAGTATCTATTTTATCCATTTGAATATCCTCAGAGACGCATCAAGAAATGTATTCCAGTTTTATAGGTAAGGATTCCTAAATGGAAAATCTTCATGTTTACGATCTATTCCTGCGATAGGAAAATAATAACGTTGTTTGAAAATAGTCCTGATGTTATTTTGTTATCTTGCTTTTTTAAGATAAACTAACAATCAATGCTGAGAAATGATTTCACACTGAAAGCCATAACAGGACGCAATCAGTACGGCAGCGGTATTGACAATAAAATGGCAGCCCCCTGAGTTGAAGGGCCGAGTCAATAACATTTCTAGAGGTAGGAAGCCTAATAAACAGAAATGATGCCAATAAAATGTTTTCAACATTAATTTTGTTACTCACAACAGGGTCTTTGAAAAAAACAATAAAACCGAGGCTCACATTGTACAAACATTCATTGGTTATTATCCAAGAAACTGTTCACGACTCCTTTATACATGCATGCAAGTTCTGCAAGTTTGAAGTTTTGCATAGCAGATACCGCACTAAGAAATTCTTGCTTTTCACGGATACCTTGTTTCAGCAATGTAAGGTGAGATACTGGAATCTTGTTGCTGTCTTTGGAACGAAACAATTTCACAAGAACAAAGAGGTGAACGAAAAGCAGAAGGCATTTATGTGTCACTACTCAAAATGAAGGAAGTATTTCTATTTGTTCATAGACAATATTTTCCCGATGGTTATTCATAACGATATAAAATAGTAAGGTTACAAATTTAAAGTGTTTTTAAAAGTTGAATATTTAACAAGAAATGTGTTTCATTATGAGTATTTTAGGGAGGAGAAGAATGATCACTATAAAAAGTAGTGCAGTGAACTAAATGCAAAATAAAAGTATCAAATTGGATATAATTAGCACAGATTTAATAGTGGTAGTTTGCTTTAGACCGCTTAAAGACTTTGGCGAATGACTATACTTTGAGCACTTTCTGGTGATCTTATCACCATAGATAGCAGGAAGCAGCAGAAAATATAACCGGCTCCTAAAATATCTTGAAGGGATTCGAATGAAGAAAATGCTACTGGGTCCTTTATGGCATTTTCTAAATATATTAGTATCTTCAACGAAATTTAGATAATTCTAAGCATTTTTTTTTATTGCAAGACTATATGTGAATGATATTCATGATTTTAAATGTTTGAATACATGAATGGTATTTGGGTTTTGAAAAGTAGCTTACAAATGTGCATTAATGACATACAAAATTTACATCTATTGCATGTGTTTTCTGTGTGAATTTTTTATATGCTGTTTTTCTATATAATAGAAGTTCCTCTCATCGTCTCCCATGGAGGCCCTGAATAATCTACTCTGCCCCAGTGCCTGTTGTAAGTTTGTTTTTAAATAATTGCAATTGAATTCATTTTTTTTTTATATAATATTGATTCGAGTAAAGGTCTTAAAATAGTATAAAGTTCTTTTTATAGAGAATCATACGTTATTAGACATCTTTAAAACAATAGCACAGTATCGTCTTAACATCGTCTTGCCGTGTCAACCTCGAGTAGCCAACAGGATGTGCTCTCTCGGCAGAGTTTAATCCTTCCCCTTGAAATGGTAACACGTCTTCAATTGAAAAGGAATTCATGTTATGTAGAATACATTGCTGAAGGAGCCGATACAGCCATCATGAAAATATCTGCTGAAAATGTCAACTTCGAAGCAGGATCCTCAATTTACCCAAATAGACTTACATGTATATGAAGTATAAATTTTACGGCTTTTCAGCTTTCACAGATTATTATTGCAAGCATTATTAATATATCTATTTCTACTTGATGCATGATGGGAATTATTAAAATTTGTCAATTCATATCAAAGTATCACCCATATATAATAAAGAGCAAGTGTCTGGTAATGTGTGTGTATATATATATATATATATATATATATATATATATATATATATATATATATATATATATATATATATATATACCTGGATATATTTCTTTTCGATCACGCTCAGCTCTCCCCATCTATCGGGTAGGGTGAGAAGTAATAGCCATATCCTGGAGAGTGGGGGTTGCATGTGCGTGTGTTTGTGCATATCTATGTATTCAGTCGTCATTTTTGACGCGTCGCGTACACTACTTCACAAATAAACACCTTTGCTGTTTTCTGGGTTCTTCTTGAAGGTCCGGTAATTAGGCCACGTTATGGTTGAAATCCAAGAGCAGACATCACTAATTAGGACAAACTACAATTCATCGACAAGTTTTAGAAATTTCCAAAAATTTGAATCAAGTAAAAAGCTAAGGAATAAGTGTTATACCAAAAACTCAGTTCAGACATAAAATAGTAAGTGCCATGACCAACAAAGCTGTCCTAGTCAGGGTCACCCATACTAGTTTGGGTTGCTGTGAGCGATCAGACTAAAATCTTCAACCATCACCAATCAGCAATGGCCAGCGTTGTGATGAAAATGGCCAAGCCCCAGACATGACTAAGGACATGTCTCCGGCCTTTGTCCTACAGTGGACTAGAAACGGTTGCATGGGTTGTTGTTGTTGTATACACGCACACACACGCGTGCGCACACACACACACACACACACATATATATATATATATATATATATATATATATAAATATATATATATATATATATATATATATATATATATATATATATATATATATATATATACATACATGTATATATATATATATATATATATATATATATATATATATATATATATATATATATATATATATATATTTATATATATATATATATGTATATATATATATATATATATATATATATATATATATATATATATATATATATATATTTATATATATATGTATATATATATATATATATATATATATATATATATATATATATATATATATATATATATATGTATATATATAATATATATATATGTAAATATGTATATATATATATATATATATATATATATATATATATATATATATATATATATATATATATATATATATATATATATAATTTCAAATGACGAGGAAGTTTTCTGAAACAGGGAGTCATTTAATCCAGTTACACTGGCTTACACTACTGACTCGTAGATGGATGATGCCCTGGTACTCAAAAAATACTATGCCTAATAACATTGTGGATATTTCTCCTTTAATGAAGTATTCAACGTTTTAATAATGCATCACACCCATAATTCCTCTCAATATTGGTTGAATATAAGTGTTATCAATAGCATGTATAATTTGATCCTGTTTGATGGGACCTGAGACACAACCCCTGTTGTTCTTCACTTCCAAAGGAACTAAGCGCATGCTCACATTCCTATGTTCGTCAATTTGAATTTTGGAGGACACTCCAAACCAAGACAGTTAATGATCTTTACTCTGAAAATCTAGTAGACCCATATATGACCAATTATATACACACACACACACACACACACACACACACACACACACACACATATATATATATATATATATATATATATATATATATATATATATATATATATATATATATATATACATATATATAATCTTATGAAGCTAAGCTGGCCTAACATGAAAATAGATTATTTTATTCACATATTTCATTTGTGTATTCAAGAGATGTGTAACCAACTCGTAAGATGGGTTCCACTCATGTAGGATTTTTGTAAATCTATGTAAGTTGCATAAGACTGTCATCATTCATTTAGTTGTATTTTCATTCAGTTCCGTATATGTAAATTTATGTTATTTTAAAAAATTAAATTTTTATTTCATGTAGTTTGGTTACGAAGTCTTATGCAATCTTGTTAAAAGCTATGCTGTATGACACACACGAGGGATTGGATCATGTTTCCACATAGTTGGAAGTTGCATGAAGGTTCTTGCCTAAACTTATCATGTTTTTTTAATATTACGAGAGGAGGTGAGGGGTATTGGCCGAGAGGGTTACCATTGTTAGGCAACGATAGAACCATACTTCCAACGACCATGTTTACTACTGCCAAGTTGGCAACAATGACGCCGAGAGAGCCCGCCCGGACATTGTGCACACACATTGAGAATGTTTGCTTGAATCAACTGAAAGTTTTCAGAGTGTCTTAGGACGACATATAAGGGCCTACTATTGCATAGGAGTGAGAGACGCAGCCTGACATTCCAACAGAGTCATATGTCAGACAATCCTCTCACCAGCATCTATCCAGCTACGAATTGTTTTCTCTCAAACGTGAATAGTTTGTTAAAACATTGGTAATTTTTGTGTTTGATTTGGAAGAAGTGAAGTGTATTTATGTGATTTGATTAAAAAGTGATGTGCATTTATTTTTGCTAAACCGTTTGGTAACCTTGTACGAGCCAAAAGGTCATAAGTGTAACAGATACATATCTGTAAAGGTGTAGTTATTATTTATATCATATAGCGTTAGCATCATCTTTTCATTAATTGCCAAAAATTAAATATTTTCAAACATTAATTCTAGTGAAACAAGTGATTGTATTATTCAAAAAGTGTCATTTTGTCATAAGTCCAAAGTATAGTTCAGATTTAAATTTCGAGTGATTTTTTCCTGGTTTATTACTTTTGAATTGTTAATTCTCTATAGAATATATATATATATATATATATATATATATATATATATATATATATATATATATATATATATATATATATATATATATTTAAAGTGTTTATTATTTTGATCACCAATAATTAATTCAGTGCCTTGATCGTATCCTTAACTTAGAACCAAAGTAAGAGGCTGATTTTAGTATAGTTCCCATTAAAAGTAAAGTAATCACCCAGTTTTGTTTTGAATGTAACGCAAAGAGACCTTTAGGTATTCAGTGTTCATATATATTAACATCTGGAAGTTCCATATTATTCTCAGGGTTCGGAGGTATTCTCGTGTGTATCAGATTTATAGGAAATAAAGCAAATGAGTTTGGAGCTTGAGAATTTACGTAATTCGCTAGCCGTAATATGTATTTTATTTTTTGGTGCCCAGACCCGGGATCAAGCGAGTCTGTTTTGAACATTGATTGATAGCAGGGCCATGTTCTGATTAAAGATTTGACCAGTTTAGTGTTGAAAGGATTCTGTGTATTATTAGGATATATTTTTTGGAGGGGTATAATTTTTTGTAAAGTACAAGATGGGGCAGTTGAACGTACAGGAGATTTTGGAAATCCCAATTGTTCAGGAATTGTTGGAAGCTAATGTAACTATAGCTCAGTGGCTCGCTATTTTAATGGCAAGTAATGGCCATGTAACTAGTGGAATGATTAAAGCCCAAATCAAGTGTCTAGCCTTAGAAGCATTGATAAACTCAGGAAAGTTACCAGAAGAAAATATTGCAGTAGCTCGCGACCTTTTGGAGAAGGCTGAATCAGAGTTTGTATAGAAGCAAGTACCAGATGACCCAAAAACTGAAAGAATGAAAGGGGAAATGAATGTAGAGGCTGATAATAGACGAATTGCAGTGGAAGAGACTTTGATTAAGTTGAAGATGATGGCAAAACGGGAGGAACGGGAAGAAAGAGATAGAGAAGAGGCTAGAAAAATTGCAAGACGTGAAAGGGAAATGGAACCGTTGAATGCTTGTGCAAGGTTGTCGTCAACTCAGAAAGGTGTGACCCCTGCTATTCCCGATCCTGTGTCTGATGTGGCTAAGGCACAGAGGTTGATCCCGAAATTCACGGAAGAAGATCCTGACAAGTTCTTTGATAATTTTTAAATGGTCGCGTCGACGATGGAATGGCCATGAGATAAATGGCCTGTGTTATTGCAATGTCCTTATTGGAAAAGGACATGGTGCATATCTTGCCTTGTCTCAGGACCAGAAGAAGGAATATCAAGAATTTAAGAGGAGCGTGCTGCAAGTGTATCAGATGACCCCTGAATACTATAATGAAAGTTTCTGAAATTTGTGGAAGGACGAGAAAATGCCTTTCCTGGATTACGCTTATAAGATACGACAATGTTTTAAGAGATTGATAAAGGCTGCCAAAGTGAAACAGATGGCTGATTTAGAAGAAATGATAGTGCTGGAACAATATTTACGAGGAATTCCTGAACATATTAGAACATACTTGAGAGAGAGAGAGAGAGAGGTGAAGAAACTTGACAGAGCCGCTTCGCTGAGTAAATATTATATTATCAGTCGTAAACACCCCTCGGGTATGAAGTTTCACCCGTCATTCCGACCAGGTGTCAAGTATTCGCCAAACCATGGAAACCAGTTCAGTAATAACTATGGGAACAAGTTCAATACTAACAGTGGAAGTACCACTGGTACTATTCCAAAGCAGAATGTGATAGTACCATAACGACGATGGTCGAATCGTCTTCCTTCAGGTTTTGTGAAAGACATGCAGAAGATTAATATCATCTGTTATAAGTGTGGCAAAAAAGGCCATATCAGTAAGGATTGTTGGTCAAAACCAACTGAAAGCAGTCTCCCAAGTGGTTATGGATAATTCAACTACACAGAACACGAAGACGAAGAATCAAACGGAAAAGGTTGGTGAGAAAAATAAACCAGTTAACGTATACATGACAATTAGGACAACCCCAAACAACGTGGATGCCTTTAAACCATATATTTATGAAGGTATGTTAGCCGCTTTGGATGGGAGCGAGCAGAGGTGAGGAAGTTACTCCTATTTGCCGTTTGAAACTATCATACGTGTTGGTAACAGGTAATTTTGATTTTGCGGTAAAGAATTCATTGGCTGTCGAAGGAATATAAGACCTACTGGGAAATGTGGTTGGTGGAGCACCATTTGTGCCTTGTCCCATTGTAACGGAGAAACCACCGAAGTACATTCCTATGACTGAACTCGAGAAGGACTACCCATATCTGTTTCCTGGTTGTGTGACGACTCCGAGTATGATGAAGGAAGAGGCTGCAGAAGAAGACAGAGATACTGAAGAAACGATAAACTTGGAAGATTTACTTTTGGAAGAAGAGGTTTCCCATGATAGTATGCAAAAGGTTAGCTCCTGAGAGAGCCCAAGAGAAGAGGAACGACAGACGAATGAACAAGAAGACAAGGAAGCAATGGGCTTGGAAGAAATAGGAAATTAGGTATTAGAAGCAGGACAAGTGAGTCGGAAAACGCTGATAGGATTGCAACGGAAGGATGCGACATTTACGGAATTAACGTGCCGTGTGGTGGATGAGACGGAGGTGCAGCAGTCTCCCACTTGTTATTACCTCAACGATAGATTGCTTATGAGGAAGCATAGGCTTGCCGATATCCCTGGGAGTGCCGAATTTGGCATATACCGTCAGATATTGATTTCCACACCTCTGAGAAGACAGGTGATCGCCGTAGCACATGAGATGGGACACATGGGAATAAGAAAGATGACAGAGAAGATTATAAGACACTTTTTTTGGCTTGCCATGCATAAGTATGTGAGCCAGTTTTGCCGTGCTTGTCACGTTTGTCAGATGGCTGGAAAGCCTAACGAGTACATCAAGAAGGCTCCCTAACACCCGATTGATGCACGAGCAGAACCCTTTAGCATGGTAATGATTGATATTGTGGGACCGTTACTGAGAACAAAGAACAGTGACAAGATTTCCAGAAGCCATGCTCGTTAGTAACATCAGAGCCAAAGTCATCGCCGAGAAGTTACTAGACTTTTTTTTACTAAGTTTGGTATTCCGGAAATCGTCCAGAGTGACCAAGGAATAAATTTCACGTCAAAATTGTTTCAAGACGTGATGAAACTGTTGGATGTGAGACAACAACTGTCCACTGCTTATCAACCAGAGGCTCAAGGTGCATCAGAGAGATTTCATCAAACCCTAAAGAGTATGTTAACAAAGTACTGAAACGAAACAGGAAATGAATATGACATAGGACTAATTTGGATGTTATTTGAGCTACGCAATGCTTATCAAGAAAGCGTGGGATGTAGCTCAAATGAAATGGTTCTAGGATCGATTGAATGAGTAGCCGTATATCTCGACGATATTATGATATATTCATTGACCTGGGAAGAACATCTCCGAATCCTGGAGAAGGTATTTAAAATATTGCGAGGAGCACATCTGACGATTAACCTGGAGAAGAGCGAATTTGGAAAGTCAACAGTTCGGTACTTAGGATTTGAAGTCGGAAGAGGGCAAATCGCCCCGGTAGCCGCTAGCGTCGAAGGGATAAGGAAAGCTTCACACCCCTCCCCACAACGAGTAAGCAATTACAACGGTGTTTAGGAATGGCAGGATTCTACAGACGGTTTTGCCCGAATTTTTCAACTGTAGTTGCTCCCTTGTATGGACCAGCGAGTGCCAGGAATCCTTCGACAAGATAAAGGCCATATTAACATCAAAACCGATACTGCAAGCACCGGATTTCAACAAGAAATTCCTTATCCAAGTGGATGCATTGGACAGCGGGATTGGGGCATGGAAAGAATTCCTCACCCCGTCTGTTTTAAATCGTCGAAGCTGAAGAAGCACCAACGGGCCTACTCGACCGTTGGAAAGGAACTACTAGCTCTAATCACAGCGACAAGGAAATTTGAATTTTACATAAATAGACCACAGACTGAAGAAATTACGGTT
>NC_090751.1:70640003-70645003 GCF_036898095.1 Palaemon carinicauda
AGACTTAGCATGGACTTCTGAATGACCCTACAACAGAATCTCTGAACGGCTTTGGAAAAAAACTTTCTCGGATTTCCAAATGCCTTCAGAAGAAATAGCCGTAGACTTAGCATAGAGTTCTGAATGATTCCAGAACAGAATCTTCCCGGTGCAGTTCTGAACGGCTCCGCCCCACCCTTCAAATGACTTCTGAAGACCTGATCTTTTTTTTTTTTCAAACTAATCATGCAACGCAGTGATCATTGTTAATGGCCATTTTTGGAACAGGGAGCTGACTGTGATAATTGTGTATTACAACTACAGGATCGACAGGAGGCTCTTCGGAACACCTTCATCTACAGCTGGTTTTGGTGGTTGCTGCAGAAGTTGTCAAGCTTTGAAGAACATAATGTACGCGCCTTGAATGATCCTTTACTTGGGCTTTTGCAACGATCTCCTATGATTGGAGAATATTGGAAATAAGGAAATAAGGACGGAGACAGAAAAGTTCAACTAAACGGTGAGCGATGTATGGTTCTTCAACAGGATAGTCCCAAAATTCGACATCGAAGAAAGGACATATCCAGATCGTATTGGTAAATATACTGTGTTGCTCGTTATTTACTTTAGCGTGATGACATATGCAGAGAAAATTTATTGCATTCCTGTCTTTAACCATCGCTCCGATGGACAAAGACACGAATGCCATCGATTTCTCTGAGGAATCTGACGAACTTAGGACATACGGCACTGAAATCTCTCTTGAAATCTAGAAGGACACTGACGAACTAAGAAAGAATACGATGAAATCTCGAAGGAAATTGATGAACTAGAGAAAGTGGAAGATGGAATATCAAAGGAAACCGAAAAACTAAAGATCTTGAAAACTAGAACAGACAGAGGAGAACAGCAATGAAGAGCCTTTAAACGAACACGTAAAATAGCCTTTAATGCTAGAGGTAAATCACCTTGAAATAGAGGTAAAAAAGCCCCTAATGTGAGAAATGAGGCACCTATAAATTGAGGGAAAAAAACCCTTAATGCTAGAAATAAGGCATATAAAAATAGAGGTAAAAAAGCCCCTAACGCTATAAATAAGGCACCAAAAAATAGAGGTAAAAGAGCCTCTAATGCTAGAAGTAAAGCACCTCAAAATAGAGGTAAAAAAAGCCCTTAATGCTTTATATAAGGCTCCTAAAAATAGAGGTGAAAAGCCCCTAACGCTATAAATAAGGCACCTGAAAAGAAAGGTCAAAGAGCTCCGAATACTAAAAGCAATGCACCTCAAAATCAAGGTCCAAAAGCCCCTAATGCTATAAATAAGGCACCTAAAAAGAGAGATCAAAGAGCTTCGAATACTAGAAGCAATGCACCTCAAAATCAAGGTCAAGAAGTCCCTAATGCTATAAATAAGGCACCTAAAAAGAGAGATCAAAGAGCTCCTAATACTAGAAGCAATGCACTTCAAAATCAAGGTCCAAAAGCCCCTAATGCTATAAATAAGGCACCTAAAAAGAGAGATCAAAGAGCTTCGAATACTAGAAGCAATGCACCTCAAAATCAAGGTCCAAAAGCCCCTAATACTATAAATAAGGCACCTAAAAAGAGAGATCAAAGAGCTTCGAATGCTAGAAGCAATGCACCTCAAAATCAGGGTCCAAAAGCCCCTAATGCTATAAATAAGGCACCTAAAAAGAGAGATCAAAGAGCTTCGAATACTAGAAGCAATGCACCTCAAAATCAAGGTCCAAAAGCCCCTAATGCTATAAATAAGGCACCTAAAAAGAGAGATCAAAGAGCTTCGAATGCTAGAAGCAATGCACCTCAAAATCAAGGTCTAAAAGCCCCTAATGCTATAATTAAGGCACCTAAAAAGAGAGATCAAAGAGCTTCGAATACTAGAAGCAATGCACCTCAAAATCAAGGTCCAAAAGCCCCTAAAGCCACTAAAAAGAGAGATCAAAGAGCTTCGAATACTAGAAGCAATGCACCTCAAAATCAAGGTAAAAAAGCCACTAATGCTATAAATAAGGCACCTAAAAAGAGAGATCAAAGAGCTTCGAATACTAAAAGCAATGCACCTCAAAATCAAGGTCAAGAAGTCCCTAATGCTATAAATAAGGCACCTAAAAAGAGAGATCAAAGAGCTCCTAATACTAGAAGCAATGCACCTCAAAATCAAGGTCCAAAAGCCCATAATGCTATAAATAAGGCACCTAAAAAGAGAGATCAAAGAGCTCCTAATACTAGAAGCAATGCACTTCAAAATCAAGGTCCAAAAGCCACTAATGCTATAAATAAGGCACCTAAAAAGAGAGATCAAAGAGCTCCGAATGCTAGAGGCAATGCACCTCAAAATCAAGTCCAAAAGCCCATAATGCTATAAATAAGGCACCTAAAAAGAGAGATCAAAGAGCTCCTAAAACTAGAAGCAATGCACTTCAAAATCAAGGTCCAAAAGCCCCTAATGCTATAAATAAGGCACCTAAAAAGAGAGATCAAAGAGCTCCGAATACTAGAAGCAATGCACCTCAAAATCAAGGTCCAAAAGCCCCTAATGCTATAAATAAGGCACCTAAAAAGAGAGATCAAAGAGCTCCTAATACTAGAAGCAATGCACTTCAAAATCAAGGTCCAAAAGCCCCTAATGCTATAAATAAGGCACCTAAAAAGAGAGATCAAAGAGCTCCGAATACTAGAAGCAATGCACCTCAAAATCAAGGTCAATAAGCCCCTAATGCTATAAATAAGGCACCTAAAAAGAGGTCAACAAGCCTCTAATGCTACAAGTAATGAACCTCAAAATCAAGGTCCAAAGGCCCATAATGCTATAAATAAGGCACCTAAAAAGAAAGGTCAAAGAGCTCCTAATACTAAAAGTAATGCACCTCAAAATCGAGGTCAAGAAGCCCCTAATGCTATAAATAAGGCACCTAAAAAAAGAGATCAAAGAGCTCCTAAAAATAGACGCAATGCACCTCAAAATCAAGGTCCAAAAGCCACTAATGCTATAAATAAGGCACCTAAAAAGAGAGATCAAAGAGCTCCTAATACTAGACGCAATGCACCTCAAAATCAAGGTCCAAAAGCCACTAATGCTATAAATAAGGCACCTAAAAAGAGAGATCAAAGAGCTCCTAATACTAGTCGCAATGCACCTCAAAATCAAGGTCCAAAAGCCACTAATGCTATAAATAAGGCACCTAAAAAGAGAGATCAAAGAGCTCCTAATACTAGACGCAATGCACCTCAAAATCAAGGTCCAAAAGCCACTAATGCTATAAATAAGGCACCTAAAAAGAGAGATCAAAGAGCTCCTAATACTAGTCGCAATGCACCTCAAAATCAAGGTCCAAAAGCCCCTAATGCTATAAATAAGGCACCTAAAAAGAGAGATCAAAGAGCTCCTAATACTAGACGCAATGCACCTCAAAATCAAGGTCCAAAAGCCACTAATGCTATAAATAAGGGACCTAAAAAGAGAGATCAAAGAGCTCCTAATACTAGACGCAATGCACCTCAAAATCGAGGTCCAAAAGCCACTAATGCTATAAATAAGGCACCTAAAAAGAGAGATCAAAGAGCTCCTAATACTAGACGCAATGCACCTCAAAATCGAGGTCCAAAAGCCACTAATGCTATAAATAAGGCACCTAAAAAGAGAGATCAAAGAGCTCCTAATACTAGACGCAATGCACCTCAAAATCAAGGTCCAAAAGCCACTAATGCTATAAATAAGGCACCTAAAAAGAGAGATCAAAGAGCTCCTAATACTAGAAGCAATGCACCTCAAAATCAAGGTCCAAAAGCCCCTAATGCCATAAATAAGGCACTTAAAAAGAGAGATCAAAGAGCTCCGAATACTAGAAGCTTTGCACCTCAAAATCGAGGTCATTAAGCCCCTAATGCTATAAATAAGGCACCTAAAAAAAAGAGAGGTCAAAGAGCCTCTAATGCTAGAAGTAATGCACCTCAAAATCGAGGTCAATAAGCCCCTAATGCTATAAATAAGGCTCCTAAATATAGAGGTAAAAAAGCCCCTAATGCTATAAATAATGCCCCCCCCCAAAAAAAAAAAAAAAATAGATGTCAAAGAGCCTCTCATGCTAGAAGAAATGAACCTCAAAATCGAGGTCACAAAGCTACTAATGCTATAGCCTATATAGGGCTCCTAAAAATCTAGGTAAAAAATCCTTAATGCTATAAATAAGGCCTCTAAAAAGAGAGGTCAAAGAGCCTTTAATATTAGAAGTAATGCACCTTAAAATCGAGGTCAATAAGCCCCTAATGCTATAAATAAGGTACCTAAAAGGAGAGATCAAAGAGCCTCTAATGCTAAAAGTAATGCACCTCAAAATCAATATAAAAAAGCCCTTGATGCTATAAGGCACCTAAAAATAGAGGTCAAAGAGCCTCTAATGCTAGAAGTAATGCACCTCAAAATCGAGGTCAAAAAGAGAGGTCAAAGAGCCTCTAATGTTAGAAGTAATGCACCTCAAAATCGAGGTCGATAAGCTCCTTATGCTATAAATAAGGCACCTAAGAAGAAAGGTCAAAGAACCTCTAGTGCTAAAAGTAATGCACCTCAAAATCAAGGTAAAAAAAAACCCAATACTATAAATAAGGCACCAATAAAGGTCAAAGAGTCTGTAGTGCTAGAAGTAATGCACCTCAAAATCGAGGTCAAAAAGCCCCTAATGCTATAAATAAGGCACCTAAAAACGGAGGTCAAAGAGCCTTTAATGCTACAAGTAATGTACCTCAAAATCAAGGTAAAAAAGCCCCTAACGCTATATATAAGGCACCAAAAATAGAGGTCAAAGAGCCTCTAATGCTAGAAGTAATGCACCTCAAAATCGAGGTAAAAAAACCCTAATACTATAAATAAGGCACCAATAAAGGTCAAAGAGTCTGTAGTGCTAGAAGAAATGCACTTCAAAATCGAGGTCAAAAAGCCCCTAATGCTATAAATAAGGCACCTAAAAAGGGAGGTCAAAGAGCCTTTAATGCTACAAGTAATG
>NC_090751.1:70650003-70697503 GCF_036898095.1 Palaemon carinicauda
GGAAAACATGACGAAACTAGGCATCAACATGGAAGAGATGAAGGTAAATATACAACGACAGATGTCAGATTTTATGGATATGATAACTGCTCAATACATCAATATATGTCATGAAATTGTTGAGCTGAAAGAGAAATTTACGGAATACGAACAAGAGAATGTGACCAAGACCACATATGCAAGTAAGCTGAAGTCAAAGAATACTTTGGTCATAAAATCTACGGAGGAAAATATGAAGGCTTCAGAGATCAAGAAAACAATCATGAAGAAGATAACCACGGATGTTGAACAGGTCAAAACCTCTAAACAAGGCCACTTTGTAGTTAATTTTGCGGATAAAGTTGGGTTAGAAAAGGCTAAAAATGACTTAGAAGAGGCCAAGAAGACATTAAAGTAGAAGTGGATAAAAAGGATCTACTTAAACCGAAGATCAAGGTCTGCAATATTGATGAAAATGAAGATGATATAATTGCTAGTATAAAGGAGAAGAATGAATGGTTGAATGATATGTGTGAGAATGAAGAGGACTTCAAATTGATCAGGAAGTTTAAATCAAGACATAGCAGTAAATCACATGTCATTATTAAGTGTAGTCCAACTATCAGGAAAGCTTTCCGTAAAAAGGACGATAGAGTATATACCACGTGTGGAGGATGCTGTAAAATTTATGATTTATAAAATGTATTTCAGTGTTATAAATGCCATGAATTTGGTCATACTGCCGATAGTTGTAGCAAGACTCGGGTATGTGCCAAGTGTAGCCAGGAACACCGAACCAGGGATTGTAGTGTTAATACGTTAAAGTATCATAACTGCTCAATGAGGAATTACAGTGATACGAATCATAAGACATATGATGAAAACTGTAAAGTATACAAGGAGGAGCTTACCAGGATAAAAAATAGAACCGATCACGAAGTCTAGCCCATTGGTTAAGTGTGGTCTGATAAATATTCAATCGGTGGGGAATAAAACCATAAAGATTAGAAATCTTATTAATGAAATGGAATTAGATTTATGCTTATTAACTGAGACATGGTTGCAGGGAAATATTAGTAATAACTCAAAGATTCAGGAGATGACGCCATGTACTCATGATTTCTACCACTTACCAAGAAAGGATAAAACTGGAGGAGTAGGTGTCTTCGTGTCGAAAACCTTCTCTAGGGTTTCTATCATGAATGAAATAGTATTTGAAACGTTTGAATATATCTATTTAAAATTGACAAGAAACAGTAAGGTATTGAATATAATATCATTGTATAGACCACCAGGGAGTAATATGAAGAAATTCATTGAAGAATTTAGCTCTTGTGGGTGTGGTGTACGATATTAAAAATACATTAATTGGTGGAGACTTTAATTGTTGGGTAGATGATGAAAATTATAATAAGGCTAAAGAACTCAAGGAAGTATTTGATATGTTTAATTTAATAAACAGTGTTTTGGTATCAACGTCAGTAGGGGGTCATACACTCGACTTGGTCATATGTGGGGAAGATTCTGACCTAATAAGAAACCTTGAAGTTGAACCAGACTTTGAGATCTCAAAAACACATAAACTCATCACTTTTGATGTTAATATAAATTGCATCAGAGTACTGAAGAAATGGATCACACATAGGGAACGGGAAAATTTCGATGCTGAGAATTTTATTGAAGTTGGTGTAGCGCAAATGTCTTGTGAGAACATACAACGTGAACATATGGTAGATAGAGAATGTGTTGGGTGTTATACCAAAAAATATAATGACAATTTTGGAAAAATTTATGATACCAAGTGTCCTATAAAGAGCAAACAAATAGTTGTACACAAAAATGTTAGATGGTATAATAGTGAGCTATTAAAGGCAAAAAGACATAGACGTAAGATGGAAGGTAGATGGAAAAGAGCCAAATCCTCACAATCCAGAAATCTATATAATAAAGCCAGAAATGACTATAACATCCTGTTAGAAAAAAAAAAAATTCTACAACGGCGAAAGTAAAAAAAAACTAATAACATGAGGGAGTTTCACAAAAACCTAAATGATTATGGGATTAAAGAAAAAATATGTCTTGCCTGAAAATGTCCGTGCAGAAAAATTTGCTATATTCTTCAATGAAAAAATTGATAAAGTTTATAGAGGTTTCCCCCAAAATCAGCTGGAAGGACAGTCAGTTATGCCAGTGAAGGAGGGTAAGAGGTTAAAAAGATTTAAGGAAATAAATATGCGTGACTTGTTAAAGGTTATGAGAGAGATGAAGAATACATATTGTGGAAACGACCCTTTCCCAAATAGTTCAATAAGTGAAGCTCCAAACAAGCAAGATGTATATAATATTTACCTAAATATGATTAACCTAAGTATATCACAATCCAGTTTTCCTAGCTGTGAAAAAACTGCATTGATCAAACCAATATACAAAGGAAAAGGTGATGTAAACGAACTAAATTCATATAGGCTCATTTCAAATTTATCCTACATGTCGAAGCTTATTGAAAAAATCATAAGTGAGCAATTATGGGTACATATTGATGAGTTAGAGGTATTTCTGGAAAATCAATCAGCCTACAGAGCTAATCACTACAGAAACTATCCTATGCTTAATAATGAATGATATGATAGGTCTTCTTGATGAGGGAAAGTGTGGAATTTTGATTATGTTAGATCTTAGTGCTGCCTTCGATACTGTTGTGCACGAGTACTTACTTGACGACTTGAAGTCCATTGGAGAGTGACTGGGGAAGCACTGGAATTTTTGCGAAGCTACTTAACAAACAGGAAGACTATTGTAGAAGTTTCCGGAAACCGATCTAGTGAGAGAATTCTTATGAAAGGTGTACCACAGGGTAGTGTTCTGAGCTCTATCTTGTTCAACATATATACTATCAAGCTATCACATATCTTGAAAAAACAAAAAGTGGGCTTTAAACTGTATGCAGATGATACTCAGTTCTACCTTTCAATTTCAACAACACAAGATACAAAGAAGAAAATTTATGAGATAATGACTAGAATAAAAACATGGATGCAGAGGAAAAAGCCTAAATTAAATGATGATAAAACAGAATGTATGTTTTTTTGGCACAAAGGTGCCTTTGAAGAATTACCAGTTATTTCTAAGTATAAAAATGGGTGATGTTGATGTTAGGATTGTGCCTGTTGTGAAAAATTTGGGTGTACTGATAGATTGTAATATGTCAATGAGGGATCAAATAGTGAATACAGTGAAAGTGTGTAAGTATCACCTGAGAAACATAGCATTTATTAGAAAATATCTAACAGAGGGCAGTACAAAAATTTTAGTGATGAGTCACGTAATATCAAGGCTTGATTATTGCAATTCTCTGTACTATAAATTCCCCAATACACTACTAAGAAAGCTCCAAAATGTGCAAAACCGGGCGACTAGACTGGTAAAAGTCATTAGATTTCGGGATAGAATAACTCCTGCACTGATCGATCTACATTGGTTACCTGTTATGGCTAGAATTGAATTTAAGATTTGTTTGTTGACTCACAAGGCACTTACAAGTGATAAGCCTAAATATCTTCGTGATTGCTTGGTCCCCTACCCTCAAGCTACTAGCGCTCTGTAAGAGTTAGACATGCTGATGAACCATATAGACTATTCGAAATTAGTGTGAATCATGCAATAGGAGGAAGAGCTTTTTGTTATGCTGCACCGAGACTCTTCAACAACCTTCCACTTGATGTCAAAAATAGCAAAAATGTGGCAGCTTTCGAGAAAAACCTGAAAGTATTATAATAGTGATCAGAAAACTATTAAGCCTGAGTACAAATGCTAGCAAATAACAGAAAAGATGCAGAGCAAAATATAAACTGGAAAGAAATTATTTTCACACATCAAGGCCCGCCTGAACAGACTATTAGTGTCTGATGGAGGGCGAGAAATAAATCCCTAAAAGTAAAAGTAAAAGTAAAGTAATAACCTTGGGATCAGAGCCCCTGGCAAAACCACTCAAGGACAATAGCTTCTGACTGGCCAGGAATCGAACCCTGGTCTGGGAAACTTGTAACACTTAACCACGAAGAAAGATAAAATTCATTGCCAATTCTTCTGTACTTATGCCTGTCGAATTTATTTTTATTTTTTTTGTACTTAGAATTGATATCAACCCATTTTCACCATCGTAGGCAATTAGTATGTTTGTACTTGTTATTAGATTAATAATAAATTTTGCACATTTAGACGTGTTTTTCATATTCAAATAAGCAATATATTTTGATACATAAATGTCTGGATTTTCTTAATGACCTCGGGATTAGAGCCCCAGGAGAAACCACTTAAAGACAATAGCTTCTGAACGGCATTGAATCGAACCCTGGTCCAGTGAACTTGTAACAACAGTAACTTACCACTTACCCATGAAGAAAGATAAATAATAATAATAATAATAATAATAATAATAATTGGGTAGTATATCCCCTTTCAGGCAAGTTTGGTTAAAAATAATTGCTGCCTCAGTTGCATTGACCTTATACTCTGTGTTCTTAAGAGCCCTTATTATCTTCTTTTCAGGATTATTGCATACAGCCAGAAATTGGCTGGGTAGTCAAATTCAGAAACAATTGCCGAATCATGGTTTTGATGTAAAGTTTACAAGTTAAATAAAATTTACAAGACTGGTAAAAGAATACAGTAAACAAGCTACGCGTTCCAGGAATGCTGTCCCCCTTCCTCTGGAAATTCTGGCTTAGGCAGAGAAGCAGCGAATTTATATTGGCTGCCTCAGACGTCGTGGCCGTAGTGAAAAGTGAGGTTGATAGAATGGTGGCTCCTCATTGGCTAAGCCACTCACCGAGAGCGGCTGAAGTTCAGTCACCCTACCTTCTCACTCACTCATGGGTGATGAGTCGCCATCTTGTCTTCCGGCAGTTTGGTTCTAATTGGTGGGAGCAATTGCCGTGAGGGTATGCAGATTAGGCAGGCTTTACTGTCGCTGATCTAAGCTGTCTTGGTTGGTGGTGTCTTGATCGGTTAAGTTGTCATGATTGGAGATGTCTTAGTTGGTCGAGTTCCTCCTCAGTGTGTCGTTCCTATGACAGGAGGGGAGAAGGAACATTTCCTGGCTAGTTTTGAGTGCCGGTTTTCTCTCTGTATGTGTAGAGCTTCAAGTATTCAAAGTCTCCAGCTATCTGGAGCACGGCTGATGATCTTTGTGTTCTTAATTATTTCCTCACGTTTAATGTTGTTGTTGTTGTGGACGTGGAGGGTATGAACTTTTATGGCACCTTGTTGAACTTGACATAATCTTAATAAAACTTGTTTTAATGATTTTATTAAGAATAATAATAGCAACTATAATAAAGATGATTTTAATAATAATTTTCTTAATAGATAAAAATTTTAATAAATTTAATAATAATAATTTTAATATTTTGATAATAATAATTTTAAAAATGTTATTAATAATAATCTTAATCATTTTAGTAATAAAAAATTGAAAAAGTGTAGGAATAATAATTTTAATTATTTTAATAATAATAAAAGTTTTATCAATTTTAATAATAATAATAATTTTGATAACTTTATTATTATTATTATTATTATTATTATTATTATTATTATTATTATTATTATTAATAATAATAATAATAATAATAATTTTAATAATCAAAATAATATTTCTAATAATAATAATAATAATAATAATAATAATAATAATTATAATGTCAAAATTATCAATAATAATCGTCTAAACTTTGATAATAATTATTATGATAATAATAATAATAATAATAATAATAATAATAATAATAATAATGATAATAATAATAATAATAATAATAATAATTTTAAGATACCCCATAATATATTTCCAAGAAATTATTACATTCTTTGTTAATCCATGAAGATTTATTTAGTTTCCCTTATTACATTCTCCAGGACCAACTTCAAGTGCGAAAGCATAATCTTATATGGGCATAACTATGTTCTAGCTCCATGATTGGTTGGCTAAGAGGGGCATCTCCCGCCAGACGGACTAACTTCACGGCCTCGGACCGTGGCAGTGCATGACTGTCCGCGGTGGTGTGAGCATCTCTGCCCTCGCCTTGCTGTGTTGACCGATGCGGTGATCAAAGAGTGTCTCTCCATGTGTGAAGGACCAATCACATATTTGGCTCGACAGCTAATAACTCACAGGCGATTAACGGCACCATCTGTGAATGTTCTCTTGAACTGAACCTGAAATGGAATTAGCATTGCGAAAAGACGTAAGGCTGTTATCTATTGTAATGACCCCTATTGTGATTAATGTAATCCTGTACCATTGTTGTATTTTTTTTTTTTTGAAGAGCTGTCTTTTTTTTGCAACTAAAACCTTGTATGATATACAAGTTATACTGTTCAATATATGTAATTATAGAAGATGTAAGTTTCAAGACATACGCACTAATAACTTAGAACTTTAGCCGAGAGAGTAACCCCTCTCTGGTGTTCGACATTTTTAGATCTTTCCATAAGAGTGTGTCTCAGACGACTGATTGTAACCTGACTTCAAAAAGTGAATCTTTCTCGGACGTTGAGTACAAGCTCAGAACATCGTCATCATGTCAGAGAGATCTTTAAAGTCAAGAACGTCATCAAAGAGTGACACAAGCGACCCCCCCCCCCGAAAGTTGTTAGAAGTGCAAGCTAACTTAGCCAAGGTTCAACTGAAGGCACGCTTAGAAGAGGAAGAACCTGCAGCCAAGAAGAAAGCTGAAGCTAATGAACTCGCTACTCCGAGAGATGCCAAGGCTCAGGCCACTAGAGGGCTAGCTGAAGCTGCATTGCTGGAAGCCAAGCTCGAGGTTAAGAGACAGCAACTTGAATACGAAATTAGATCTGAGGCAGGAGAGTCGCGATGTGGTTCGGAAGTGTCTTCACATGCCGGAAGCATGAGAGTACCAGTATAAAGGCCATGGAGACTGAACAGGAGTCGAGGATTGAGCAATGGAGGCTAAGTGTCACTCACCACCGCCAGAATGACCCAAGTGCTATGCGGACAATGGACCCTGTAGATCATACAAGAGGACCAAAATACCATTCTACACCCATGGAAGTCCTCTCACAGCCATTGGATCCCACCTCAACTCTGTTCGCACCATGACATGCCACGTTTGAACCCTCTGTCCCTGATTCCTTGGCCAGCAACTCGCAAGTGCTTAAGGGACTCGAATGCACTCTTACAAGCAACAACGAGTTGGCGCAGACATCGCTATTACCACCTACTAAACTTGAGTGCTTTGGAGGCGACTTCACCAAATTTAATTGGTTTAAGATGTCCTTCAAATGGCATATTGAGAACAATACCTCAGGCCCCAAGCACAGGCTGAACCACATGTATCATATCCTAGATGGGCCTCCGAGAGACCTGGTTGAACACTGCTTACACCTGCCACCGACAATGGGATACGATGAAGCCTGGAAGCAGCTGAGTGAATTCTACGGCTGAGAAGTCGATGCAACCGAGGCATTTATTCGTACGCTTCTTGAATGGAAAGAAATCCCAGCAGGTTATAGCGAAGGTTTAATGAACGATGCTTCTTACCTAAAGAAAGTGAAGGCAGCACTGGGTGCAGATTACACTAGGATTGAGCTGCAAGAAGCTATGAGAAAGATAGTGGAAAAGCTCCCTCACCCTCTCTGGGTAAGATGGGTCTCCAAGTACCTGGAACACGAACACAAGCTTCCGGCCTTGATCACCTTTATGGAGAGACAGGCACTGGTCGCTAAAGAACTGAAGTACTACGAGTGCAACTGTCGTCCCTCGAAGGGCAAACCTGAGAGCACGGGCATGCAGATTAAAGCTAAAGCCTTGCTGTTTCATCACAGCTCTCCTTGCGACAATGGGATATATTGCGTATACTGCTGTGGTGGATGCCAAACTCCGCTTCAGATGTCTAAATGTCGTGCATAATCACAAAGCCTATGAAGAAGAATCCATGTGCGGCAAGTTCGGCTTGGGGATGCATCCCACGCTCTTGCACTATGTAAAGAAGACCCCTCCAGGGGACAGTGCAAACTCAAAGACAGCAACTGTGTCCAAGACATCTGACTAGTGTAAAGTGCGGGCTAAGATGACTAGCAATGCACCGTCTGATAGAACTAACAATGAAACCGCTCCAGACGCTGGGGCTCCTACGATGACGGGGCACGTCCACGCCATGTCCACTGATTGACGACCAGATGGTCGTACAATGTTGAAGCTCATGCCAGTCATGGTGAACAGAACGTGCACTATGATCGGCTTCGTAGATGGAGAAGTCGCACCCACATTAGCCGCAAGGAGGCTAATAGATCGGTTAGGTGTAATGGGAAGGTCTTGCAACCAGGTCATGGTGACGGAGGAATCACTTTCGTCTGCAAGGAAGTGGTCCAACTCACCCTTGGTAACATCAATGGAGGTGAGGAGAAAGAGCGAGTAAAAGAAGTCTTTATTACTGACAAGATTAATCTATCGATGGACTACATGATGCCTTCAGACTGGCTGGAGAAATGGCCACATATGGCAGACATAGAGCTGCAAAGCATGCCAACGGGTCACGAACCAGCCGAGCTCATGATCGGGTTAGACACGACCCTTAACTGAGTCATTCTGGAGCAACACCACGGCACTGCCAACGAGCGATCCGCCTACCTAACCATGCTTGGTTGGGTGGCTTTCAGTCCTACTGCAGACCAGTCTGCATTGGAGGTCTCACCCGTGCACCGTGTTCATCAAAAATTCAATGCTCAAGACTTGACAGAGTTACTGCAGAGTCATTTTAATCGAGACTTTTTTGAAACGGAATCACTTTCCAGATTGGAAGATTCTCTAGAGAATAAGAGGTTCTTGGCCACATTGAATAACATGACACAGCATCGAGATGGAAAGTACGTGGCCATGCTGCCATTCAAGGACTCTCTTCTACCTGATAATATGAATATGGCGATTCGACGAGCCCAAAGCTTTAAGAGAAGACTAGACAATGACGAAGCTTACAAGACATCCTATGTAGCTCATATGGAGAAATATACTGATAAGGGCTACGCCGAAAGGGTTCCGGTAAGTCAGCTGAACAGGAAGGACGGGCAGGTATGGCTCATGTTGCACCATTCTTTCAGGCATCCTTTCAAACAGAAAGACAGAGTGGTCTTCGATCTGAAGGCAAGGCACTGAGGAGCATATCTCAACGAACATCTGATGTAAGGCCCCGACCTCACCAATAGCCTGACTGGCGTTCTCTTGCGATTTAGAGAGGGTCAACATGCCATCACATCAGACGTGCAGGAGATGTTCCATCAGGTGAAGGTGCCTGAAGAGGACTGCCTGAGGTACCTCTGGTAGCCAAAAGGTGACACCAATAAGGAACTGCAAATCATCAAAATGACGTTGCACATTTTTGGTGCAAGATTCTCGCCGAGCGTCGTAAACTTCTGCTTATGCAAAACGGCCATGGACTTCGGAAACAAGTATAATGAAAAAGCTTCTAACTCTATACACCGCAACTTCTACGTCGATAACCTCCTCTAGGCAATGGACGATAAGGAAAAATGCATCAAACTTACCAGATATCTGATCAACCTGCGCGGGGATGGAGTTTTCCGCCTTAACCAATGGACCTCCAGCAGCAAGTGAATTCTAGCTGCGATCCCCGGAGAAGAATGAGATGACTTGGTGGCTGTCCTAGACCTGAATAAAGATGAACTGCCAACTGAACGAGACGTGGGGATCCATTGGAATATGAGCATAGACGTGTTCATGTTCAGAATCATCCTTAAAGACAAGCCCTTCAACTGACGGAGTGTGCTCTCCATTGTTGCATCGATCTATAACCCCGTGGGCTACTTATCCCCAGTCACTTTGATCGCGAAGATCCTGTTGCCAGAAATGTGCTAAAGGAAGCTCTCGTGGGATGAGGAGATATCTACTGATGAACTCGTTCGATGGAAGACCTGGCTCACACAGCTGCCACAACTGGAAGAGTTCCAACTGCGAAGGTTCTTCATACCACCAGACTTTAGAGATGTTGACACCCTTCAGCTACACCACTTTGCAGACACTAGTCAGACAGGCTATGGTGTAGTCTCTTACTTGCGTGCAGTTGGTGTCGATGGAAAGATCCATAGCACTCTTGTTATAGGACGGGCAAGAGTCATCCCTCCCGAAAAGGACCACAATCCCTCATCTTGAGATGACGGCGGCTGATGTTGCTGCTCAGATGGACCCGAAGATGAAGACTGAGCTCAATCTGAAACTGGCCCCGTCAGTCTTCTGGACTGATAGCACGTCAGTGCTGAAATATCTCGGAAATCTGACTGCAAGATATCAGACCTTTGTGGACAATAGGGTCAATCTCATTAGAGATACATCAGATAATACAACGTGGAGATACTTCAATACTACTGCGAACCCAGCAGGCCTCGCGTCACGTGTCCTCTCTGTTGGTGACTTCCTTCAGTGACCTTTGTGGTTTTCAGGACCAAATTTCCTCAAGATGGACGAAACACAATTGCCAACCATGACCAAAGACGTGGTCAGAGGAGAGCTTTATCCAGATGCCGAGGTGAAGACTTGTGGCATCTTTGAAGTAACAAAGAAAGAACCAACGTTCATTGAATTGATATCGACAATATTCTCCTCCTGGTGGAAGTTTGTCAGGACCGTCGCGTGGATATCAAAATTTATCCGCCACATGCAGAAGGATCACACATACAGCAGCGACTTGCTCTCGAGTGCGGAACTGTGTACCGCGGAGAACTTGAACTGGAGACTGACCCATAGACAAGAGTATGAAGAGTTAAGCACTCTCTTGAAGAAGGGAAGATCGCTGAAGAGGTCTAATAAATTAATCAAGCTCAGACCATTTCTCTAGAATGGATTGCTCTGCATCGGTGGTCGATTGCAGAAGTCAACACTGGCAGATACAACCAAGCATCCGATCATCCTAGCCAGTAGTTCTCCGGCGGTCAAGTTTATGGTGAGAGCCATGCGCAAGTCCTGCGCCCATTGTGGTCAGAACCACCTGATGACCCAGTTGAGGACAAACTACTAGATCTTCCACGGAAATGCGATAGTCAAGACTGTCATCCGAGAATGCCTGGTCTGTCGCAGACTAAGTCATTGTTCTGTAGTTCAGGTGATGAACTGCCATCCGACTGGCTTTGTCCAGATAAAACCACCTTTACTAACACTGGGTCGGAATGCTTCGGACCATTCTTAGTGAAACAAGGAAGGTCCACAGTGAAGCTTTGGGGTGCTATATTTACGTGCCTTACCTCACGAGCAGTCCACCTGGAAGTGATCGATACAATGGAACAAGACTCCTTCGTCAATGCCATTAGGTGTTTCGTCGCTCGCAGGAGACCTATCAAGAGAATGTGGTCCGACATTGGGACCAACATTGTGACAACAGAACGAAAGCTAAGAGAAGCTCTCCATGGTTTCAACAAAGGAGAAATCAGAAACACTCTCCCAATCCGAGGCATAGAGTGGATCTTTCATCCACCACATGCCTCACACGTTGGCAGTAGATGTAAAATGGCCACACAGGCTCACCCGGAAATAAGGGTATGGACATAGCGGCTCACCCGGAAATAAGGGTATGGCCATAGCGGCTCACCCGGAAATAAGGGTATGGCCATAGCGGCTCACCCGGAAGTAACCCGATGGCCGCAGAGGCTCACTGTTTATGGAAGTGTAGTATTATTTAAAGTCTTTTGTTTACAAACATTGCTTTGAAGGTCGTGCGGTTCGTAATGACGTATGTACGTGACGGGGGTCACTATTAATTAAAGGGAATTTGTTTACAAAACATTGAGGACGTAACCGTTTGTTATTATCAGCCAACTCTTCGTAATGACGTACGTACGTGTTTATACATGTTTATGCGTGTCCAGGAACTGTTTACCCAACCTTGAGGACGTAAACATAGTGTGCTACTATTAAAGGGAATTTGTTTGCAAATATCGAGGGTGAAAACATAGTAGGATGCTATTAAAGATAGTGTGGCACTATTAAAGGGTTTTTGTTTACAAAATATTGTTGGTGTTTTTAAAAAAACGGGTTTAATTTTCGTCATTAACGTAGTGACAACACGTCAACAGTAATACCGAGTCCGCTTACCACCCGTCCCGTTGTCCCACCTGGGCTATTTTTAATGATGGGGTAAAACACGCACAGTCTCTACACCCGAGTCCCGTTCCCCTCCGGTCAAAGGTCTAACCCTTTGCCTTCCGTTCTCCACCCGTATATAGGGCTAAGCACCTGTCCCAACCCGGTCTCTCTCTCTCTCTCTCTCTGTCTCTCTCTCTCTCTCTCTCTCTCTCTCTCTCTCTCTCTCTCTCTCTCTCTCTCTCTCTCTCTCTCTTCTCTCTTCAGAGAAGGTGTTTGACCTTCCAACTTTTACCCTGGCATATTTGAGGATAATGCTAAGATGGCTTCACACACACATACACACACACACACACACACACTCCAAAATACATGGGTAGATTAATATAAGAAACATAGTACTTAATATTTGTTTATTCAAAAGAAACATCAAAATTACTGTAAAATAAATACAGACAGCCTAACTTCCAATGAAAAGCTGAAAATATCATATGAATGGAAGTACAAGCTATTTATATGAAAACTTACAACATTTGAAAATCAACCTCATCGGGGTCGGGGAAACTGTTTCCCCTGTATTTCATTTGAGGGATATTGTTACTCTCACCCCTTTTTTTAAAGGGACGAGATAACGATACCCTTAAATTATCCTTGGGGGTTTTGCTTACCCCTTTGGATTTTTTCTTCTTCCTGCTTTCCTCCTCTGCTTCCATTTCACAGGCCTTCTTCTTCCTGCTCTCTTCCTCCGCTTCCATTTCGCAGAGCGTGACCAAAACCTGCGAATCCGAGAGAGTCTCTCCTCGCTCCAGGGCCACGTCCCCAGAACAAGTCGCGTTGGCAGCCCCCACCTCACCCATGGAGATATCAACACCCGTTGATGACGGCGTCTCGTTTATCACCATAATTAAGTAGTCGACTTGTGTGTCGTTATGACGGGCCTCTTCTTCTTCCCGTCTCTTAATTGCTATTGATAAAAATCCTTCATGGAACTTCTCGCGCCGAAGTCATCCTTCGAGAGCATTCTCCAGTAACTGTACTGTTGTCTCGTGATCTTTGAGGGTGGTGATGATTTCTGCACTAACCGTCGAAGGTAGCATGCTTTGTTGGGGGTTCACCATATAGGTACCCAACTGCTTCACCATCTGCTCAGCGGCTGCTTTTCCTTCCTGTATAGCTCCTTGAAGGTCCCTCTTGACCTTCCGGACATTTTCCAGGTTTTACCGAATAAGTGCTTCATCAATCGGAGGAGTATACACACCTACGGGAATAAACATTGAAATATAAGTTTCGGAAATATAATCAAGGCTCATACACACACACACACACACACACACACACACACACACACTCTCTCCAAAATACATGGGTAGATTAATATAAGAAACATAGTACTTAATATTTGTTTATTTAAAGGAACTTCAAAACTTCCAATGAAAATACTTTAAAAAAAAACCCACTCCTTTAGAAGCAGGTAATCTCCTCATCCAGAAGATGGGCGTCACACACACACACACACACACACACACACACATCAAAATACATGGGTAGATTAATATAAGAAACATAGTACTTAATATTTGTTTATTTAAAGGAACTTCAAAACTTCCAATGAAAATACTTTGAAAAAACTCACTCCTTTAGAAGCAGGTAATCTCCTCATCCAGAAGATGGGCGTCGTTCTTGTACGAGTATTCAATGCTTGCTTGCTGTAACGTACCGTGTGTGTCAAAGGTCGAAATGACTTCAGTTGCCGAAACGTACCGTGTGTGTCAAAGGTCGAAGTGACTCCACTATATATAGTACGCACCTATACACAAACGCAAACACGCACCCATGCCTACAGTTTTAAGGATTCACCTACCGACCTGCCTACGGTTTAAACGTTTACCACCCGTCACTGCTTCCCTCGGGGGGACCCAGCTTCGTCAGTTTGGTGTGCGTGCTTCCAGCAGTTGTGCAAGCGTGATTTCCAGCATGGAAAATTCTCCACCAGGTATAATATAGCCTTATCAGCGAAATTTCGAAAATATTTATGATGTGAATATTGCGATTATGTTAAGTGTTGGTGAATTGGCTATTACTTTTCTTTCTTTCTTTTTTTTAGAGAAGCGGTGTGTGAAAAGGAAATTTGAAAAGAGTGAGTCTCATCTCCCGATCAAAAAACGAAAGAAACATCATGCAAGTAAGTACTGTTTAATATAAAAATGTAATGTATAGTACCATTATCTTTTTTCAAAATATTCAACCCAAATATTATTGCGAGTTTAGTCTGAAAGGAAGGGTTAAAGTAGAATAAGATCTAGGATGGAGATTCTCTAGTTTCCTTTTTGCATATTTATAATCATTACGTATGTTTACAATTTGGCTTTACAATGCGTGCTTAAAATTTGCCTTAGACCTTTCAAATAAACTACAACAGTAGCATTTCTCTCTCGTTCCAGTGCTCACACCTGGAGGGGAATTACCTGTAAATACATCGTCTCATCACGCAATTCCTACATCCTCAAAAACGGATGGAGGGGAATTACCTGAAAAAACAACACCATCTCAACACGCAATTGCTACAACCTCAACAGGTGAAGTTTCACGTGGACAACCTCCCACACCTGGGGGATCCCCCTCAACACCTGATACGGGACCGGCACTCATCCTCATTAATAGAGAGACTGCCTTCAATTACCTATACGTTGTTGAAGAATTCTCAGCCCCCTCAGAAGGTGACCCAACATTATTTATGGTAATTTGTAGGGATGATATTAGTGTGCGAATACGGAAATATTTTAAAAACAAAACATTTACAGCCAAGATTGTGGGACTTTTGAACTCTAGTATGAGCAAGCTAAGCTTTAAAAAATTGGGGGGAAACGGAAAACGAACCTGTGGAGCTTTGGCTCCCAGCGACGATTATTAACGCTAGTGAAATCGATAAGCTCTTAGATAAATGGGAAAGTTTCATCGAAAATAAATTCCCGCAAATAAGCAGTGAATTAAGGGAGAGTGGGTGGACAGTTGAAGGCGTCAAGAATTTTAAACTCTTTTTTCACCACCAAGCTGTAATGTCTGGAAAGGGGGCATACATTTTTCGTAAGAAAGAAGTCTGCGGAAGTGAGAAAGTTTTTAATCCCTCTGGAATTGGGAATTCCTGCCTAATTCAGTGTCTGGCTGCCTACTTTATCGCTAAACAACAGCCATCTCCACGCTGGAAAAATATTTATCGCACTGTAAATAGTATTCAACGTTGCTCGGAATACGTAAATTTTACCCGCCTCACCTTCCCCATCCAATGGGAAGACATTTCACGCCTCGAGTTGGCAAATCATATCTCCATTTACGTTTACGAAATGGAAAGATCCGCGGACGGAAGGTACCTGCTGCAATTGTCGAGGCGGGGAATGAAAAAATTTCTAAGCATAGTCCCACTTCTCCTCTTAGATGGGGAACATACATGCCTCATTAAGGATTTTCATTCCTTCGTGAAATCCTTTGCCTGGGTAAGATCTCTCGACCCTCTGTACTTTTGCCATAACTGTCTATCACAGCATTCGACAACCTCTAAGCAAGAACAGCATGAAGCCAGTTGTGATCTCGCTGTAACGTTGAATTTTCCCCCCGTCGGAAGCACAGTAAAGTTTAGAAATCAGCATAAGACGCAAAAGTTTTCCTATATTTGCGTCTTCGATATGGAATCGGCTTTAGAGAAATCTCCCAGTGCGTATGGTGTAGAGGCAATACATAAATCAATAGCGTACTGCTACATCATTTTCGATTGCATAGGTCAAAGAGTGGCTTCTAGTTATTATTGCGGAAACGATTGCGTTGACAAGTTTCTGGCAGATCTTAATGCTTGTTGGTAGACAATAAGAAAGCGATGGCGAACTTTCCCCATTCATATGACAGCGGAGGATGAAAGGGCATTCCTTGAGCAGGACGTATGCCAATTGTGCAAGTCACCATTCAAAGACGGGAGCGATAAACATAGATATCACGACCACGCCAGTCCTAATAACAATTTTATTGGGGCCTACTGTAGGCGATGTAATTTATCATGCCGCGAACAAAAAATGCTTCTCCCTGTTTTTGCCCACAATTCGAGTTATGACTTAGGCCTCATCCTTAAGGATCTTAAAGATAAAGTCCAAATCAGTATCATGACGAAACAAGGTCTAAAAATTCAGCGAATGTCTGTTGGGAATTTAATTTTTCTCGACTCTCTAGCCTTTTTAGGGTCATCTTTGGATAGTTTAGCTTCTGAATATTTTAGGGATGGAAGGAAAGCACGATTAACGGAGGAAATGTTAAGTGGGATAAAGAATGAGGAACTTAGGGCTGAAATTATTCGGGGTAAACTACCTTTCTGCTATGACTATATAGACAGTCTTTCAAAACAGTTACCCCCTCAATCAGCATTTTACAACAGGCTAAAGGCGTGTGGTCTATCGGATGAGGAGTATAAACGCGCCCAGCGTGTTTGGACTATCGCCAAATGCCAAACTCTGAAGGATTTTCACCTCCTATACCTCATTGTAGACACTAGCCTATTAGGGGATATTCTCATTTGGTGGCGTGATATTCTTTATAGTAAGTACGGTCTTGATTTACCGCACTATGTTTCACTTCCATCCTACGCTTTCGACAGCTTTCTTAGAATGAGTAACATCGAGTTGGATCACGTCTATGATGAGGAATTGTATAATCTTATCAGGCACAATGTGAGGGGCGGGTTCACTTCCGTTGTGCGTCAGTCATTCACAGCCAACAACCGTGAAATAAATTCTTCTTTTAATCCAGACCTCCACCAAAGCTCTTACATTCTATATTTGGATTTCAACTCTCTATACGCAACAGTCATGACTAGAAACCTCCCCTCCGGTGGGATTTGTAAACTTTAAGATGAAGAAAAAGATCTGTTTTTAGGAAGAGGTATTGAAAGTGTTATCACGAATGAGGACAAGGGATACTGGCTCCTCGTCACTACAAAAGTACCTTCGGAAGAAGTTGCTAGAGCGACAGATGAACTCCCCCTATGCTTATCTCATGAAGATGTCACCTTTAGGAATCTATTTCCCTATTGTAAAAACGTGCTAGAGAAGGAAGGAGGACAGATGGGTGTAAAGTGCAAAAAACTTATGGCCACCCACCGTAGTAAAAAGGAGTATCATATTTCCCTCCCCCTTCTTCAGCTGTATATGGACTTAGGTCTGGAACTGGAAGCTGTTCATTCAATCTATGAATTCAATCAAAGTGCTTACATGAACGATTTCATCAAAACTAACATCGAAGCGAGGACAGCGGCCACCTCATCAACAGAGAAAAAAGCTTTTAAGGCTATGAGTAACTGCGTCTTTGGGAAGACTTTACTCAACCCTTTGAAATACGCGGAAAAAAGTCGAGTTGTCACGAAGCCCGCGGTTTACTTAAAAGAGGCTCGTAACCCGCGGCTAAAATTATCCATTCGTTTGAGTGAAGACCGTGTTATCTGCACTTCCACCCTTCCTCAGGTTGCCATCAATATGCCTAATTATATAGGATTTGCCATTCTGGAAGCGGCCAAGTTTGATCTCTATTATTTCTTTTATAAAATACTCAAGCATAAGTATGGCGATAAAGTCAAACTTATTTACACTGACACAGATAGTTTCATTTTTGCTCTGGAAGTTCCCGACCTTAACTCGGAGTTTGCTCAAGAACCCCTGAAATCGTATATGGATCTTTCCAACTTCGATGAAGACCACCCTCTTTTTAACAATGAAAGAAAAGGCGAGTTGGGTCTTTTAAAATCGGAAACTGGTAGTACATTAATAGCAGAGGTGAAAGCGTTGAAACCTAAAATGTATTCTCTGTTACTAGCCAACCAGGAGCAGATTAACAGGGTAAAAGGTATCCCCCGCCACCTACATTCTCGTATGAAGCATGAACAGTATACGCAAATCCTGGAAGATCATCGAGTCAATTACGTCACTGTGCGTACAATTAGAAATGTTCAGGGGCAGATGATCACCACCAAAGTAGAAAAGAAATGCCTTTCAGCCTTTGACACAAAACGTTTCCACCTAAGTCAATACAATTCTTACGCATACGGTCATCCGGATATTGTAGAGGAGGAGGATGAGCAAGTAGCGAGGGAGGTCCCCACCAACAATCCTCTCCCCAAATTAGCGGTAGCGTCTTATTCTACACCAGACCCGCTTCCTCGCGTTTATCAAAATTTGTGGAAAAAGAGAGAAGAAAAGGTTGATGAGTACTTTCCTCTACCCGAAGGAAATTCATCTACATTGGCGTGAAAGGGGAAAACACACTTCTCTCTCTCTCTCTCTCTCTCTCTCTCTCTCTCTCTCTCTCTCTCTCTCTCGGTACTTTCCACTTACTCATGGAATTTCCTCCGTATTGACATGGAAGGTTAAAACAAGTTTCTCTCTCTCTCTCTCTCTCTCTCTCTCTCTCTCTCTCTCTCTCTCTCTCTCTCTCTCTCTCTCTCTCTCGGTACTTTCTTCCTACAGTTGGAAATTCCACTGTAATGGTGTAGAAGGGAATAAGAAGGCGCGGAAGGAATTTTGAAGAAAAAATAATACCTTAATATATATAATTGCTAAGTTCGCTTTTCCCTTTGTAAATGTATTGTCAAGCGGGTTGGTACTGTTTATTAATGGGGCTATTCATTCCACAGTACTTATATCATTGCATTTGAAGTAAAGGCGCAGTTAAATGCGGGATTTGTTAAAATGTACAAGTGTTTTAAAGAAGAAAACTTGGACATTTTTAGGGAGCCGGCGTGTATTATTGTGTCTGGCTTCTCCAACTCGGGAAAATCTTTCTTGGTTGAACAACTTATATTAAATTACGAAAGTAAGTTTACGCACATTGTTATGTGTGGTGTGGATAGTCATACTTTGAAAACCCATCCAACAATTGGGTCAAAACTCTCTCTCTATGCCAATATCGTAGACCCGATGAGTGAGATAGATACGGAAGCTGGGGTCTACTCGATATTATACATCCTCGATGATGTTTTTCTCGAGGCTGTGCATGACAAAATTGTTGTAGACGTCTCTGTTATTTTTATTACGCATAATATGTTTTACGGTGGTAAATACGCCAGGAATATAAGTATAAATGCCTCGCATATGCTTTTGCTGAGAACTAGGGATATGTCTCAAGTTGAGTTATTAGGAAGGCAAATATTCGGTTCGCCTTTATCGAAAAAATTTGTGAATGTTTATAAAAAGGTTGTTATGGCTAAACCCTTTTCCCATTTGCTGGTAGACTTAAGTTTATATACTCCTAGCGAACTCCAGTTGAGAAAAAATATAGCAGGGAGTTCCTCGTGTGAGGTAGTTTTTGGAGAATGGGAGACGTAAAGAGAAAGATTTTGGAAACCGTATATGAAAACTATTCACACCCATCAAGCTTGGGGGGTATAAAATCCATCTACAAAGCCGCTAGAGCTCTGAACCCGGGAATTAACTTAAGTAATGTAAAAGACTATTTGGCGATGAAAGATGCTCATACATTGCGTACACTCACAAGAAAACATTTCCCGAGACGTCAAATGGTGTCTCCAGCTCAGTTACGATCTCGCGGATATGTGGCATTTATCTAAATTTAACAAGGGCGTAAACTATCTTCTTATTTGCATAGATATCTTCTCCCGTTACCTCAAGATTGTTCCTCTCAGAAACAAGAAAGCGCAGACTCTGTTAAAAGGCTTAATATCAATCCTTTCCTTACCCGAATTTCTTTGGGTCAGCCACCTTCTTACTGACCGCGGGTCGGAATTTTATAACAAACTTACATTTAAGTACCTGGAAGAAAAAAATATAAAACTTTACAGCGTCTCCTCATATGAAATTAAAGCTGCCACTGCAGAGCGTGTTATACGTACGCTAAAGTAAAAGATATATAAGCATTTAACTCTGCGAAATACCCTCGTCTATGTTGACGTCCTCCCCCAACTTGTAAAAAACTATAATAGATCCCCCCACCGAAGATTGGGAGGGGGACTGACTCCCCTTGAAGTGCTTAGATATACAGACCCAGAAATCATTAGACAGCAATTTCGGAAAATGTATAAAGCAAGCGTGTTTAAACCCAAACAAAATAGTAATGCACTAGACGTAGGTCAGTTTGTGCATATTGCGAGTGAGCTCCGACGGTCTGTATTCCATCGCGGGTATAAAATACAAAATACACTAGAAATATTCAAAATTAGAAGCGTAGACAAGAGTCAGGCCCCATTGACTTATTATCTGGAAGATCTTGCCGGTGAAAAAATTGAGGGGGTTTTTTATAGAGCAGAACTAATACCTACGGCTATACCAGAAACTTTCCCTATAGATATTATCAGAAGGAAAGTCGAGAAGGGAAAAGTCAAGTATCTCGTATCATGGAGAGGGTACCCCCAAAGTTTTAACTCGAGGATACATAGTAAGGATGTTGAAAGGTTAGTCGGGAAAACTCGGAAATGAAATCCCACATACACAAACATGCTGATTTTCTTCTCTTCTTGAATAACCTCCCCGCCAGAAAAAGGTCTGAATTAATTCTTTTACTAAAGAGGACCCATCTTGATTGCTTATCGGAGATCTTTTCCAACTTTTTAAAGGCAAATCTGACTCGTGATAGTAAATCAGTAGAAAAGGTGAAGAAATATAGGACTGAAATAAGGACGGTAGCCCGGAAAAAGACACCGCTTAAAAAGAAAAGAAAAATCTTATCATCGCAGAGAGGGGGTGCTATACTTTCAGTACTTCTGCCTTTAGCAGCGAGTCTAATTGGGGGTTTGTTAGGAAGATGAAAGAGTATTGCCTAATACCGCGGAAGACATCGGAAGGATTTAGTCTCCACCAAGCCAGTGGGGAAAGTAGAGTTCAAAACTCTAAACAAAATGTAGAGGAGAATGGAAAGGGAGATAAGCAGCAAGGGGGGGGGGGAGGAGGAGATAATAGTGATTTACTACGTAATCTATTGCAAATGATACAAGCGATGAAGTCCAAGTTTGAAAGTAAGCCAAAGAAAAGAAGACGTAAAGGGTTAGGGGGAAAACTAAAACGTGAGCCCAATCCTCTCCCCCTCCCTAAACAGGTGGTGTACAGCAATCCCCCTCTCGACCATCTGATAGATATGCAACTAACACCAACCAACAGAAGGCACGCCCTTGCTTTTCTCAAGTTTTTTGAAGGACAGAATGACTTCCAGTGGGATGATAGGGGAAATTTGAGAAAACCCATCGATCGTTTAAATGTAATGGTAGTGTTAAAGAAATTGATTCAACAAGCGGGTGCTACAGAGGAAGAGGACCTGCCTTTTTATAAAATCCTGTTGGATACAGCGGGAATTCCTTATTCATATATAAAGAATGCAAAAGCTCGGCTGCAAATTTATGGAAGTAAGGTGAAAATTGGGAAAGGTAGCCGAAAATGCGAGGAAACTAAAAGAAAAAATTAAAAGACAAACTGCGTTGGGTTCCCTATTAGAAATTACAGTCTGGTGTAGATGGGTGTGAAATACGTGTGCTAACATGCTGCACCATCCGAAATAGGAAACGGTGGGGGGTGGGGTGTCTACGACTGAGGTGATTCCTTATTAGAAATTACAGTCTGGTGTAGATGGGTGTGAAATACGTGTGCTAACATGTTGCACCATCCAAAATAGGAAACGGCGGGGGGTGGGGTGTCTATGACTGAGGTGATGTGCGGAGATTGGCGCCGCAACTTTTCAGTCTACAACGGGACCTCCTCAGAATGCAGTACTCCCCTCTTAAGCTCTCCATCACCTCCTTTACGGACAGGGTCCTAAAGAGGGGCGATGTCTGCTTGGTAGTGGGTGGGAATTCTATAACCGTTGAGTCATACGGCCTAGCTGGTGAGACATATAATGCTTACTCATACGGTGATATTGTGAGCAGTAGAAGACGTCTTTTTAATTTGTCTTGGTGCATTCGTGACGATCGACATCCAGACGGAAGTGCCATCCTGAGGAAACCCCCGAGTTTCCCCACAGCGAGTGTACCATACGTAGCCACCCTAATTACCCAGTTTAATTATGGGTATTCTTACGGCAACGATAGTGATGGGAAGCTTCGATCGTATGTGGAAACTTCAAAAGATAGTCATTTTGCCGTAAATTTGCAAAATGACACTACCGAGGCCCGCATTTTCTACTTTAAGAGGTGTCTAAATGAACTGGAACAGTGTGCGCTGGAAAAAAAAATGATAGTATAAAAATTTTCGCTGTACCTATTGGAATTGGGCGGTCTGGTCGTGCTGATCCAATATGGATGCAGTACTATTTGCCCGAGTTGGAGAATTCAGCGAGGAGGATGGCTGGAAGTGGTAAACAGCTTATTTTATTAGCCACTGAAAAATGCACGTTACCCACAGATTTGGGAAACCTGGAAAGGTTTTCACTCGCGGCACCGAAGGATTTACCCGCTAGTGCTTCTATTTGATTATTTTCAATGTTCTTTTTTTTATTTCATTGAAAAAAAGTTATAGGGTGTATCATTTCTCACTTTTAAGTTTGACTAAATGTACTCTTCATTCTGCGAATGAGATGATTTTCATTTTCTCGTAATCTACTTTTTAAAAATAGTAATAAAGTAGACCATTTTGTTTTTATGTTTGGATGATGTAATTCTCATCTGCGAATGAGAATAATCTTGTAAGCGCATTTGAACTTTTAAGTTTGACGTAATGTACTCATTCTGCGAATGAGAGGATTTAATTTTCTTATATTTTGTTTCTCTCTCTTTAAAAAAGAAAAAAATTCTTGTATTTTTATGTTTATGTAATTCCCTTTCAGCGGCAGGGAATAATTATGTAAGTGTCTTTGAACTCTTAAGTTTGACATAATGTACCCTTTCTGCGAATGAGACGATTTTTTTTTCATTTCAGATATTTTACCCGTCAAAAAATAGTTATAAACTGTGTCATGTTGTACTTTTATCTTTGGGTTATGTAATCCCCATTCGGGGATAATTATGTAATAGTGACTTCATTAATAAAAAGTCTTACTGTCTTTTGGTTTTGGGTTATGTAATCCCCATTCGGGGATAATTATGTAATAGTGACTTCATTAATAAAAAGTCTTACTGTCTTTGGTTTTGGGTTATGTAATCCCCATTCGGGGATAATTATGTAATAGTGACTTCATTAATAAAAAGTCTTACTGTCTTTTTGGTTTAAATATACCCAACACAAGTAGAATACTTTCAGTCATTTCTTAGCCACAATGGGTGGCGAAAGCCATATCGTAACACTGACCTCTCTGGGTAATAGGGATATTTTCCCTGAAAATAATGCAGGTAACTTTACAAATAAGCTTCAGAATAGTATAAATTTAGATCATAATTTGGAGCATGAAGTAGCACTCATCAATATTCATTACCCCAATGAAATATATGGCCTCGTCAGTGGTGAAGTTGATTTCGGAATAGAAATAATTATTACAAAGGTGCGGATATCCATAGGGGGTAAGCCTACTATTACGTCACATACAGAGGAAACCTACAAGCCTAGATTAAGCATTCTATCCACTGATGCTGGCTATATGGTATCCAGTATAAATGAAGACATAACATACGCTTTGAAGAACATCCTACCGGTCGAATTTTATAAGGAAAATATACCCGCGACAGGTCTATTAGAATATGACTATCAAAGATAGAGAGTTCTACTCAAGTTCACAAAGAGACAGGAAACAAGAGAGGCAATTTATCGAAAAGGTCCTATTCAGGCCGTAAAATTAAAATTTGGAAAAAGAATTGGAGCTACTTTGGGTTTTAATACAGACAAACCTTATCAAATTTTTGAAACCACCACAGGGGAACCCATAATTAAGACGCATAATCTGCTGGCACCTTTCCCACCCTCCCCAACATCCGGGGTAGACTTCGTTCTTGTTTATTCGGATATTGTTGAAAGATCTTATTTTGGGGGTAAGAAAGTTAATATATTAGACAGCTTTAATATGTGGGGTAGTAAAACGCGGGGGTATCATAATTACGTGTATTACCCCTTAGGGACAAAGGAATTGGATGCAATATCAATACGCTTGACTGATCAAGAAGGACGAGCAATACACTTTCCTGAAGATAGTAGCACAATATGCATTCTTCATATTAGGCCGAAGCAGAAAACAATATAAAAGCAAGTACCCAAGCAATTAGGTTTATTCCGGAGCTAGGCGCCATGAGGGTTGCGTTTATCCCTCCCTCTCCCGAGGAGTTCAGTATCATATTTACTAGTGATCCCATAAAACTTCAACGAGGAGGGTCTCTAGGGGATATTGAGATATTTAGAGCGCCCAGGCGTTCGCAACAGGGCGGCGGAATTTTTAGCCTATTAGCTGGACTGGCTAAAAGAGTCGCACCCTTTGTAGCAAAAGCCGTCTTACCGTCGGCCTTAGAATTTGGGCAAAATGTTATAGGTGATTTACAACAGGGAACAAAAGATTTCAGGTCTAGTCTTAAACAAAGGGGGGGTAGAAGCGCTAAAATCGACTGGGAGACGCATCGTTACTGGCCGGGGAAAGAAAAGGAAAAAAGTTAAAAGAAATGGCAAGAGAAGAGTAAATAAGAAGAAAATCCTTCGTAGGAATTTAGGATATAAAGACGTGTTTAGCGCGATGTAATTTAGTTCCTGTAAATAAGTACGTGAGCAAAGACATTAACAATGGCATCTGCTGCTCCGAGAATTGCTGGCCATGTGGGGAATGAATTACCTACATCCCATTTTACCGCTGGCATCGTATATAGTTTTCCGAGACCCAACCGGATGCGGATAGTAGAGACATCAGTCACTGATCGCTAGACGTCTTTTATTCTCCCTACTAATCTTACCTCGGGAGGGGCTATCACTGATCGTTATCTCGAATTTCGTATCAATGGCATAGAAGGAACTCTAATTGATTTAGCGAGTCATTTAAAAGTTACGGCACCGGATGGAAGTGTGTTGGGTGATGACACAGATGTTATCTGCGTCAATGCTTTGGCGAATACAATCTTTAAGTCAAGCCAGGTTTATATCGGAGAAAGACTCGTAGAATCAAATCCCCATTTCAATTACTGGTCTTTTATAAAGTTATTAACTACTGCTAAATCCCACACTGTGAAAACAATTGGGTGTCTTGAATATCTTTTCCAGGATTACAAGGGAACTTCCATTTCAAATGTACTTCCGGCTGATTATTTTACAAAATTGAACAAAATGGAAAAGGAGTGGGTGACTAAGGGAAAAAGAGAAGGACTACATATCATTCACCCACTTATGCTCGATGTTGCCTCTGTAGATGAATATTTTAATGGATAACATAGATGTTCGTATCAAGTTGGAATTAGCCCCGAATGCATGGTTCATTAATTCCACCGCAACTATCGACGAATTTAAATTTAATCTCCAAGAAGCTAGACTGCACGTTGATAAAGTTATCCCAAGACCACCGGCTTTACTGGCACTCCATCGGGCACTTTCAAATCCTAATAGTTTCGTGGAAACTGTCTTTAATAAAACACTTTACAGGACGTACGCGTTAGCTCCTAATCAGACCCAAGCAACGTTGGATTTACCTTTCAATAAGGTCATACCTGAAACATTATACCTAGCCATTGTTAATATAGAGAGCTTTAATGGAGTATTGAATAGAAATCCCATTTATTTCGGCCATAATAATTTAAGTCATATAAGAGTAACGCTAAATGGATCCACTTTATACGACATAAGGTCGCAATTCCCAGAAAATGATTCCCATCTTTACTACGAGACATTAAAATCTCTAGGGTTAACTTATGATCATCTAATTCATTTTGATTGCTACGATCGTGGACGGACAGTAATTGCATTCAACTTCAAACCCGAAATTGCATTAATGGATACTCTCGAGGTAGAGAAAAACGGGGACTTGAGGATTAATTTAACGTTTGATCGACAGATTAACGAAAATAGGCTTATTTTATTGTTTGGAGAAACCCAGGGAGTTATAACCATCGATCAAAACCGGAATGTGTATTGCGACGTCAGGGCGTAAGACATGAAAGTTTTCCTAGGGATTCTATCAGCGTAAATACTCCGCCTGTATTAAATGAACACTCATTAATATATGGTTTTCATACAAGTAGGTAAAAATATCCGCTGTTTTCATGAGGGGATATTTTTAAAGGAAGTTTTTCCTAATAATAAACAAAAACACTGTTACAGGTATTTTTAGAATAAGTGTGTGTGTGTGTGTGTGTGTGTTCAAGAGGGTGGGGGTGTTGGGAGTTCACTGCCCCGTTTTCCATATCATTATTTGGTGAAAATATATTAACGGAGAGGGTAAAATGACCAAGTAGTCATACCCTGGAAGTGGTATGGGGGAGGTTTAAGATGAATACCAGGGATATAGAATTTGCTTTGAGGAATAAACTCGGGAATGAGACGCACTTTTATGGATGCGTATCCAGTGACTATCTGGCTGGGTTCAAGATACCCTTGACAAGACCTAAGTCAATTATACTTATTGCAAATACGCTTGCTTCTTACCAACATCGTAAAGTGGGGCACTGGGTCGTTTTTATTATCCAGAAGTCCCCATTTCAAAACGTCATCTTTTACGACCCTTTAGGTATACTGCCTGAAGAACATTCGACGTATTTTACCGAATTTTTACGAAGGCATTCCAACATGAAGTGCTTTGTCAATGTTATACGGGTGCAAAATTACAATTCGTCTCTGTGCGCGTTTCATTGCTTATATTTCACACACAGTGTAACTTTAAACGGAGTGTGTGAAGCCATTAGGAAACTGAGGGAACATTTATCACCATCCAATTTAAAGGAAAATGATGTCACTGTATTACTTTATTATCTTTTACATCTTAACAGTCGTCCATGTATGAATATCTGGCGTCACACCAAGCCAGAATTATCAATGGAGATTTGTGAGTTGCTAAAACGACGTAAATAAAGCCGATCCGCTTTAGTTATGTAATTTCAAAATATCCTGTATGATTATTTTACTGAAATGTTTCCTAATAATAAACTAAAATTAAGTAGTACGTGTTTCTTTTATCATCCTCCCACGTATTTTCGTGTGTGTGTGTATGAACTCATCTCAGACCCTATCCCAAAATATTTTGCTTTTGTTTTTATTATTATTATTATTATCATTATTATTATTATTATTATTATCCAATTTTAAAGGAAAATGCTGTCGAGGTTTTGCTTTAATATCTTTTACATCTTAACACTCGTCCATGTATGTATGTCTGCTCCTAATAATAAACAAATATTAAGTACTACGTGTTTTTTATTATCCTCCCATGTATTTTTTTTTTATGTGAGAGTATGAAGCTGTCTTAGGCGTATCCTCAAACACCTTCTCTGAAGAGAGAGAGGGAGAGAGAGCTATGCCTAGAGTATGAGATTACACGTCCGGTGCGGGTTGGGACAGGTGCTTAACGGGACTCGGGTGTAGAGGCTGTGCGTTTTTTACCACTATCATTACAAATAGCCCAGGTGGGACAACGGGACGGGTGGTAAGCAGACTCGGTATTACTGTTGACGCGTTGTCACTACGTTAATGACGAAAATTAAACCCGTTTTTTTAAAAACACCAACAATGTTTTGTAAACAAAAAACGGATTTTGAGCGAAGCGAAAAATCTATTTTTGGGTGAGATAGCCATGACGTCCTGATGGAAGGTTCCTTTTTGGTAGCTTCCTTGGGTAATCACTACTAGAATTTTCCCAGAGAATTAAACCACAGGTTATCACAGAATTCTAACTTCTGGAGCGAGTATCCTAAGGGTTTCCCCTTAAGACATCGTGTATCAACAGGGGACACGCATGTATAGACGTGCCACATAGCTATCTGCACCCCATACAGTTAACGCTTCAATATGGCGGACAGGGAGTGGCTGGGAGCTGAGCCGCAGCCAATCTAGATGTGGCGATATCGGTACTCGCGATGTAAACAGACGGACGCCATTGCTTTCGATGACGTCACGTCCATCCTCATTCTGAAAGTCTGGAGCTCGCTCATCACCATGATACAGCGGCGCAGGGCGGGACCTGATAACAGACAGGGTGGGTCCATCAGGACGCCATGGCTATCTCACCCAAAAATAGATTTTTCGCTTCGCTCAAAATCCGTTTTTTGGGCTCAAGCCATGGCGTCCTGATGGAAGAGTACCAGAGAATTAGTGTATCGTGGTAGACTTTTTCCCTTTATAAGTGAGTGCTAAAACATTGAGCCGAAAGCATAGTGGTCTATACTAGAGCTACCGTGAGGCAGTTGCCTTCCTGCCCCCCTGGCATGGAAGTCCCCACGGGCTATGCTAAGATCAAAGTGGTCATGGGAAGGCTATTCATATAGGCTGAAGGAACAATGAGATCCATAAGATAAGTCAGAGCGATTTGGTATTCGCGTCGAAACAAACTTGAAGAAGTGGTGGTTGAACACTTCGTGTATGGAGTTGACTCATCTTCATAATTGAGTAAGTATTCGCTAAGGAAACTTACTTGCTCTATATAAATAAATGCCCGGAGTAAATCCTGGCATTTTCCTTAACCAGGAATAAAGGGTAATAAAACTATGACAATTAGTATATTTCATAGTAAGAAAGGAGCAAGGGCGACGCACAAGTAATAAAATAGACATTTTATTATATAATTGCAGGTAAATCAATACATGTCATGCAATAAATAGTAAAAAACATTTACATTGATAAAAATGTACATAGTCATAAAGGCGTGCTCTTGAATCTGAAAGGGAAGAATCAAGTATTAGTAGGCACTCGTTCTACGGAACGTTAGTCTTTATGTAACACACGTCATGCACGTGGCATGTAGCACTCATGTGGTAATCTACTATGACATTTCACCTGAGGTAAGAACAGTTAAAGAAAACACAAGGTGGTTTCTGCTTCACTACGTATCACTTGAGGGTCAACATAGGCACCCGACGAGTTAGAGTCCCTAATAACTCACTGTTCTAAGCAGAGTTCAGAGCAGGTTTCATAACACTACCTGCGGCTACCACAAAATGTTTCACTTCGTGCACTTGTTTCGCATAATGTTTAAAGAAAACACGCGAGGATTTCCAGCCTGTATAGTTCTTGAGGCTTTCGAAATCCATACTCTGAAAGAAATTCAGAGACGAAGCGACTTTCCTAGGATCATGACCAGCGGGTGTACTGTCTGGATCCGCTCTGCGAATGAAGTAGGTGATTTTTGCTCTCAATTGTTTTAGTGACAGGTTGCTGCCCGATGTTTCTCCTTTGAAGAGTTGGCCTCCACCAAAGTTTGAAGTTCTATGAAGATAGAACTTAAGGCTCTCTACTGGACATAGAGAGGCATCTTCCTTCAAGGGGCATATCCTCCACGGGCCCCATCGTTTGGTAGGTAATTCGTTCTTTGCGAGAAACGTCGGATCAGGGAAGAGGGAGAGGTCTCCTGAATCATTGAAAACGATATGTCCCTCTTCTCTAGATAGTGCCACTATTTCGCTGACTCGGGCTCCCGAAGCTAGAGCGAAGAGAAATATAACTTTCTGAGTCAGGTCCTTAAGAGGGCATGAATCATTGTCCAAGTTGGAGGCGAAGTGGAGAACTTTGTCTAGAGACCAAGTGATTGGTCTCGGAGGGGGTGCCGGTCGTAAACGGGCACAGGCCTTCGGTAGTTTGTTGAAGATGTCACTAGACAGATCTATTTGGAAGGCGTATGACAAAGGTCTGGTCAAGGCCTATTTGCAAGTAGAAATCGTGTTGGCTGCCAAGCCTTGTCCATGAAGGTGAATGAAGGACATGCAAAAATCTATGGTGATTTTCGAGGGGTTCTTTGCCTTGACGAAGGAGACCCATTTCCTCCAAGACGATTCGTATTGCCTTCTCGTGGATTCGGTCTTGTATTCCTCGAGGAAGTCTAGACTCTTCTTCGAAATCCCAAACCTTTTCTTAGCGGCTAGGGTGAGAAAATCATGAGATGAAGGTCCTTGATTTTCGATGATGAAGCGAAGACAGTCGACTTCTGTATTTGCTGGGAGAGAACTGGGTCCGGGAGGGGGATCAGCATTGGCTGCATCTCCAGGATCAAGGGGTACCAGTTGCTGCGGGGCCACTTGGGAGCCACTAGAGCTGCTGTCCCTTTGAAGGTTCTCAATTTGGAGAGGACTTTCAGCAGAAGATTGGTGGGAGGGAACAGGTAAATCTTGGCCCATCTGTTCCAATCCAAGGTCATGGCGTCCACCGCTTCCGCTTTGGGGTCCTCGTACGGGGCTACATATCGAGGAAGTTGATTGTTGTCGCTCGTTGCGAAGAGGTCGATCTGGAGTTCTGGGACTCTGTGAGAGATGAAGGAGAATGACCTGCGTCTAGAGACCATTCCGACTCTATCGGGTTTGTCCGAGATAGAGCATCCGCTGTCACGTTGCGGAATCCTTGTAGGTGAACTGCAGACAGGTGCCATTTCTTCCTTTCTGCCAGACGGAAGATTGTCAGGAGCACCTGATTTATCTTGGGCGATCTTGAGCCCTGGCGATTGAGACAACGCACTACCACAAAGCTGTCCAGGGTCAGGCGAATGTGTATCGACGGGGGCGGGGAGAGTTTCTTCAGCGTCAGAAGAACCGCCATGGCCTCCAAGATGTTGATGTGAAACGTCTTGAATAGGGGAGACCAAGTGCCTTGAGCCTGTTGTTGGTGGGAGTGACCTCCCCAACCCTCCAATGAAGCGTCCGTATGGATGTTGAGAGATGGAAGTGGGTGTTGGAGAGGAAGGGACCTTCTTAGGGCCCTCGCTTCTGACCACGGCTTTAGAAGAAGTCGAAGTCTGCTTGGGAGCCGTCTCTTGAGGTCTCTTCGAGCGATGGATGCGGAACGTCTCCAGACTCCCGCTGCATCCTTTAGCTGTGCACGAAGCACTGGGTTTGTGATCGAGGCGAACTGTAGAGAGCCTAGAACTTGTTCCTGCTGGCGTTTCGAGATCCGTTTGGATTTTAACAGTCGCTTGACGGACCCTGCTATTTCCTTCCTTTTCTTTGCTGGAATGGAAAGGCGGTGTGACTGAAGATTCCAGTGGATGCCTAACCATTGGAACTTCTGAGCTGGAGATAGGCGAGACTTTTTCGCGTTTATCTGGAATCCCAGGTGTTCGAGAAACTGGGTAACTTTTCTGCAGGATTCTATACAATCCTCGGGCGAGGGCGCCCACACTAGCCAGTCGTCGAGGTAGGCCATCACCTGGACGTTTCGGATGCGGAGCTGTTGTACTACTGCGTCCGCTAGCTTTGTGAATATCCGAGGGGCCACGTTGAGTCCGAAGGGCATGGCCCGGAAGGCATAGCTTTTCCGTTGGAGTCGGAATCCTAGGTAGGAGGAAGCGTGATGGTGCATTGGTATGTGCCAGTATGCGTCCGCCAGGTCTATCAAGACCGTGAAAGACCCTCGAGGCAGGAGGGTTCTGATCTGTTGAAGAGTCAGCATCTTGAACTTGTCGTTCGATATGAATACGTTGAGGGGGGATAAGTCCAGAATGACTCTGAGTCTGTCTGAGTCTTTCTTGGGGACACAAAACAGTCTCCCTTGGAACCTTGTGGACTTCACCCTTCTTATCACCTTCTTGTTCAAGAGGTCTAGCACATATTCTTCCAGGAGGGGGGTTGAACGTTGGAAGAATTGCTGGAAGGTTGGGGGTGGTTGCGTCCACCTCCAGCCCAGACCTTTCTTGATGATGCTGTGTGCCCAGGAGTCGAAGGTCCAACAATCCTGGAAGTGGCGGAGTCTTCCTCCCACCGGAAGCACTTCATTGCTTCTGGGGTCCCGAGGACTTGCTGCCTCGGCCGCTAGCTCCCTGTCCTCCTCTGCCTCTGGAGGGCCGGCGAGAGGAATCTCTGCCGGAACCCCTGCCTGAGCTTCTACCTTTGGGACGAAAGGTAGTGGAGTGCTGCTCGAAGGCGGGGTTGAAGGCCGGTGATGAGGACAAGACCGGCTGTGGGACCAACTGAAAGGTCTGTGGCGGCTGAGCGACCACTTGGGGAGTAGCGGGTGCCGGAAACTGACGTCTGTGCTGACGTTGCTGGGGTCTATGCTTCGACTGCTTCCTCTTAGGCTGAGGACCGTCATCCTGAGAGGGCTTTCTCTTCCTAGACATGCCCCATTTGTTGAGAAGGTTCCTGTTCTCAGATGCGGCCTTGTCTGTGATCTCTTTCACTAGATCAGACGGGAAGAGGTACTTGCCCCAGATGTTGGAGGAAATCAGTTTCCGGGGTTCGTGTCTGACAGTGGCACTGGAGGACACGAGTTCTCTGCTGGCTCTACGAGCTCGCATGAAGTGGTACAGATCCTTGACTAAGGTTGCCATATGAGATTTGGCGAGGACCATGTAATGGTCAGGGACTCCGGTGTCGCCAGCCATTACGTCCATCTGGACCTGGAAAGTGAGAGATGCTGCCAGCCTCTCCTTCGTTTCCTGTTCCCTACGAAGGAGGTGATCGTTTAGCTTGGGGAGGTCCTCATTAAACTGACGTCCAGCAACGTCAGGATCTAGTTTGCCCACCACGAAGGTGTATTGCACATCCTTCCAGTGTTTAGTGTCGGGCGGGGTGACTGCGGAGAAAGGCCTGCATTCCTCCAATGCAGGGCAGGATTTCCCTTCTTCTACAGCCTTAAAGCAGGCAGCGAAGGCCTTTTCCGTGAAGGGTATCATCACTTCATCGGGCGCAACGTAGGTGGGGTACTTCTTGCTCAAAGCCGGAAGTCCAGAGCAGGTAAAGCCTCTGCTCTTAAGCACTTTGGCAAGCATAGCCTGGGCCTTCGAGAGATCGAACACTATTTTCTCCTCCGGTTCGGTCTCTTCCTTTGAGGATGGTTCTGAACGTAGACGGACGTAACAGTCCGGGTACGCCTCAAAGCGGGGGAAGAACCCCACTTCTTCCAGGGATATGGAACCGATCTTATCGCTGACGAAGATCTTGTCGTCAGCGATGACCATATGCTCGGCGAATCGCCACGGATTGTCGCTCGAGCATGCGGGGAGGTCCTTGATGGAGATTTTTCGAGATTCCTTGGAACCTCCCAACGACCGAATGATCTGGTGAGTTTCTTGGAGCTTCTGCTCCATCACGGATTCAATGAGCCGAATCATATCCTGTGCCGTAGGTAGAGGAGTCGTGGTGGAGGACGTAGACGGGAGAGACACTTTCGTCGGTGTAGGGGTAAGAGGGGGGATGGAGGGAGGGGCATCCTCCTTATCGGACTCGGTATACACTACCCGGTCCTCTTCTTCATCATCCTCCCCTTCACCCTGGGCCATAAGGGTTTTCTCGGTGTCCTCCGAGATCTCTGACATGCGTTCATCATGTTCTGAATCCAGGTGATAATCATTCATGGACTGAGCCATGACAACATCAGGTTCCACTGTAATCTGGACTACGGGGATCTGTTCGACTGGGACCACTGAGTCTGGCAGAAGTCGTGGTCACACATGACGTACTCCTCCTGTAAAGGAAAGAGACGATGAGTATTGTAGAGTCATAATATGGCTCATATATAAAGTTAATTATTAACAAGTTAATATTAACTTAAATTAATTGTGATGCACAGAAGGGTGGGTGAAAGGAGACAGACGCATGCCTCGTGTAACCCGCCCGGCTGGTTGCCGTAGCATCGGACAGTCCCAGGTGGCCGAAGGCCTCCATGGAAGGTGTCTTGATAATGGGAATTCCATCTAGAATAACCATATTATAGACTAGGCTTGAAAACTTATCAAGAAAGTCTGGGGATCATGAGATCCTAGTAAGGTTCCGGCAACCAGATGTGCCAATTACACGTAGCGTGCTGGAAAGATGAAACCCGCAAGAAGACAGAGTGAAAACTGAACAAAATGTACGATTCCGTACCAGTTTGTCTGCGTTAACAAGCCGTCTAGGTGCGGTTTTTAGGAGCTAAGTAAAGATAGCTGAGAGAAGGGGTGCAAGGCATCTTGCCGCCTCCGGACGGGTCCGGCATACCCCCAGCACGCCGGAAGCCGCTCGAGCAGAGTTTCTGGCATTCAAGAATGATCATTCTATGGTCAAAGAAGCCAGGGTGGCGGCAGCCGGTAGCGGCGGCCGCCGGCAAGGAGCGGCGGTTCCGGCAGCCGGAGGCAGTCGGAGGGTGACAGGGGTAAGGATAAAGGAGCATAGCCGGGGCCGGGGGCCGGCTGCTAGTGCCGGCACTCCGGGAGGGGTCGGCAGTGTGCCGAGGCTATGAGGGAATGGAGAGGCCACGGCGGTAAGCGGCGATCCCCCGGCACTCGGGGGAAGGCGGCAAGGATAAGGAAGTCACCCGTAGCGGCGGTAATGCCGGGGTAGAGGCGGCAAAGGACAAGCACCAAAGATGGAGGTGGGATGGCAAGGCTGTACTAGCCTAGTCAAGACACCTCTGGAAAAGGTACCACCATGATAGAGGTGAATCTATCATCCTAAGCAGGGGCCGCAATGGCCGGGGGCTAAGGCAGTCCAAGAGAGGACAGGGTGTACCCAAAGAAGGGGTGGAGACTCTTCATGTCGACCAAATGATAACTGACTCCATAGCATTATGGAGGGTCTATGTATCAGAGCGGACAACACTGGGAGCACCACGGGGTCCAGCACTCCAGCCTAGGGTGGAGAGTAGGACAGGGGACATATGAAGCCTAACCTACTGGTAGGTTAGGCTAGGCAAGAGATAGGTTGGGGGGGGGAAAGGGTCTTCTTATAAGAAAGGATGGGTTATGCACCAGAGCGGCCACCTAGGAAGGGAGATGCTCACCCTAACCTATAGTAGGTGGACCAACTGAAAAACGGAGCACGCGTATATTCAGCAAGGTACATAAACCAGCCCTCCCAACCTAACCTGGATTAGGGTTGTTAGACCCTAATCAAGGAAGGGAGAAGACGTATCGCAAGGAAAAGGTCAAGGACCGATTCCGCTTAAAGGAGGTGATCCTACCTTTAAGGTCCGCAACACTAAGGGAGGGGTCATTCCCTTAGGTGGGGAGGCGATACAGTACTCTGAGAAGTCTTGTCCTATCACATGTAATAGGGTACAAGATTACCAGAGGGAAGCCCTAGGGCTAGGGATGAAGAGAGCATATAGGGGTCCTATCATAAGGTTAGGTTAGCAAGGCACTCAAGATAACCTACCCCCTATATGGTCCCTGAAGGCGAAAAACACTTGCATCACTGTCAATGGTATTGTAAAATAATGCCAAAATCTTCATAACTAACACTAGGATCACTGAAATATCATGCATTAACACTGGTATAGGCTCACTGGCCTAGGGGCTAAGCAAAGCCTACTGGTATGGGGTCAGCGAAGACCCTAACTAATGCGTCAAAACACGATATAAAGTTCCTAGCTATGAAGACTAAATAACTAATAGCGCTGATTAGTGATTTATATACCGGTAAGGCTGTTGCGGCTAACTAAATAAGGCATGCAAGCAACAGCAGCGTCATAAAATGGCGCTGACCGGTCTGGCAAAGCTCTGCCACAAAAATGCAAATATCTCGAAAAGTAAGCTTTACTTCAAGGTCAGAGCTTATTTAAACAATACTTAAACCTTTGTACTCAACTTTCCAGAAGAAGGTGAAGCTGAAGGTTGAGACATGGCGAGGATGCAAGCAGATAAAGTCGCACAAAGGGAAAAAACACGTCCAATCGAGCGAGCTACTAGCAAAGGAATGAGGATGGACGTGACGTCATCGAAAGCAATGGCGTCCGTCTGTTTACATCGCGAGTACCGATATCGCCACATCTAGATTGGCTGCGGCTCAGCTCCCAGCCACTCCCTGTCCGCCATATTGAAGCGTTAACTGTATGGGGTGCAGATAGCTATGTGGCACGTCTATACATGCGTGTCCCCTGTTGATACACGATGTCTTAAGGGGAAACCCTTAGGATACTCGCTCCAGAAGTTAGAATTCTGCGATAACCTGTGGTTTAATTCTCTGGGAAAATTCTAGTAGTGATTACCCAAGGAAGCTACCAAAAAGGAACCTTCCATCAGGATGCCATGGCTTGAGCCCAAAAACCCTTTAATAGTGCCACACTATCTTTAATAGCATCATACTATGTTTTCACCCTCGATGTTTACAAACAAATTCCCTTTAATAGTAGCACACTATGTTTACATCCTCAAGGTTGGGTAAACAGTTCCTGGACACGTATAAACACGTATAAACACGTACGTACGTCATTACGAAGAGTTGGCTGATAATAACAAATGGTTACGTCCTCAATGTTTTGTAAACAAATTCCCTTTAATAGTGACCCCCGTCACGTACATACGTCATTACAAACCGTACGACCTTCAAAGCAATGTTTGTAAACAAAAGACTTTAAATAATACTACACTTCCGTAAACAGTGAGCTTCTGTGGCCATCGGGTTACTTCCGGGTAAGCCGCTATGGCCATACCCTTATTTCCGGGTGAGCCGCTATGGCCATACCCTTATTTCCGGGTGAGCCGCTATGGCCATACCCTTATTTCCGGGTGAGCCGCTATGGCCATACCCTTATTTCCGGGTGAGCCTGTGTGACCATTTTACGACTACTGTTGGCAGGGTGTGGGAGCATCTAATCAGGTCAGTCTGAAGAGCCCTCACAGCAGCCTGTCTTCAACAATTCAAGACTGACGAAACATATCGCACTCTGTTCTGCAAAAAGCCGACCTCTGACAAGGATCAAGGACGACCCAAACTGCCCTTGCCCTCTCCCGCCTAACATGATTCTGACTTTGAAATGGTCGCCCAATCCCTTCACGTCCACATGCAAGAAGAACATTTATGTGAAGAGGCAATGGCGTAGGTGGAAGAAAGAGTATCTCCCCCTGCTCCAGGAGCACTAGAAATTGTCAGTCCCAAAGCATGACATCGGCGTCGGTGAAGTAGTTCTAACGCTGGACGAGCATCTTCCCCGAGGCATCTGCTCTTTAGGGAAATTCATGGAGGTCACTCGGAGCACTGACGGTCGCGTACATCAAGACTTGATCAAGACTTGGAATGGTGAGTTTTGAGGGCCAGTGCAGAATCTGTGACTTCTCTTGGAAAATCATAAAGGTGATGATATAAAGTGATTTCTGTGAGGTGAACGCCAAGCACTGCTCACTACATTTGTAAATGTTGAATTTATTATTTGAGTTGAAAATTAGCAATGTCATTTGAATGAAGTAACCCAAGAGATTCTTTATCTACGGAAATATTTAGCCCGAGACCAAATATGGGGCGGTGTAAGGTACGCCATAAAATGTATTTCCAAGAAATTATTGTGCTCTTTGTTAACCCATGAAGATTGATTTAGTTTCCTTTATTACGTTTTCTAGGACCAACTCCAAGTGCCAAAAACATAACCTTATATGGGCATAGCTATGTTCTACCTCCATAATTGGTTGGCTCAGAGGGCATCTCCAGCCAGACGGAGTAACGTCACGGCCTTGTACCGTGACGGTACATGACTGTCTGCCATGGTGTGAGCATCTCTAGGCTCGCCTTACTGTGTTGACTAACGAGGTGATCTAGGAGTGTCTCTCTGTATGTGAACGACCAATCGCAAATTTAGCTCAGCAACTAATCACTCAGAGACAATCAACGGCACCTTCTGTGATTGTTCTCTTGAACAGAACCTGAAATAGAATTGGTATTGGGAAAAGATGTAAGTCTGTTATCTATTGTAATGAACCTTATTGCGATAAATGTAATCCTATAACATTTCTGTATTTTCTTTATTAACTTGTATTCATTTTGCAATTAAATCTATTGTGATTAATGTATTACTGTACCATTGCTGTATTTTTTTTTTGGATGAGCTATCTTTTTGTTTTGCAGCTAAAACCTCCTCCCTTATACAAGTTATACACTAATAATGATAATGATTTTAAAAACAATCATAATTTTAATCATTTGATGTTAAAAATAATAATAATAATAATAATAATAATAATAATAATAATAATAATAATAATAATAATAATAATAATAATAATAATTCTACTGATTTAATAAAAATTAATAAGTTCAATAATATTAAAAATTTTGAAATATTTACAGATATGATAATTGTAAAAGTAATAAATTCAATAATAATAATAATAATAATAATAATAATAATAATAATAATAATAATAATAATAAAAATAATAATAATGATAAGAATAAGAAAAATAATGATAATAATAATAATAATAAGAATAATAATAATGATATAAATAATAATAATAATAATAATAATAATAATAATAATAATAATAATAATAATAATAATAATAATAATAATAATAACAATAAAAATAATAATAACAGTGATAATGATAATAATAATTTATTATCAAAAATAATTTAAATAATAACAATAATAATAAATTAATTATAAAAGTACTACTACTACTACTACTACTACTACTACTACTACTAATAATAATAATAATAATAATAATGATAATAATAATAATAATAATAATGATAATAATGACAGTAATATTAATTATAATAATAACCATTATAATAATATTGATAATAATGATAATAATTATGAATATAATGATAATAATAATAATAATAACAATAATAATAATAATAATAATAATAATAATAATAATAATAATAATAATAATAATGATAATAATAATAATAATAATAATAATAATATTAATAATAATAATGATAAAAATATTAGTAAGAATCATTATAATAATAATAATAATAATAATAATAATAATAATAATAATAATAATAATAAGAAGAAGAAGAAGAAGAAGAAGAAGAAGAAGAAGAAGAAGAAGAAGAAGAAGAAGAAGATTAATAATAATAACAATGATAATAATTATACTAATAACCATAATAATAATATTGATAATAAACATGATTATGAATATAATAATAATAATAATAATAATAATAATAATAATAATAATAATAATAATAATAAAAATATTAGTAAGAATCTTTATAATGATAATAATAATAATAATAATAATAATAATAATAATAATAATAATAAAAAAAAAATATTAGTAATGATAATAATATTAATAATAATAATAATATTAATAATAAAAATAAAAATGATGGTGATAATAATAATAATAATAATAATAATAATAATAATAATAATAATAATAATAATAATGATAATAATGATAAAAATGAAAATAATAATAATAATAATAATAATAATAATAATAATAATAATTTAATAATAATAATAATAATAATGATAATAATGATAATAATAATAATAATAATTATGATAATAATAATAATAATAATAATAATAATAATAATAATAATAATAATAATAATAATAATAGTAATAATAATAATAATAATAATAAACGGATTTCGAGCAACGCGAAAAATCTATTTTTGGGTGAGATAGCCATGTCGTCCTGATGGAAGGTTCCTTCAGTAGCTTCCTAGGGTATATTTGACTACAGTGGATATTCCCAGAGAATTAAACTAAAGGTCTCCAGAATTCTAACTTCTGGCGCGAATATCTTTAAAGTTGCCTTTTAGGATATCAAAATATAACGGGACGTATTCTTGACACGCCACATAGCTATCTGCACCTCACATAGCGTTCACGCTTCGAGGGGAAATAAGTGGCAAGATATGGGAGGAGCCGTTACAAAGTTCTCCTCCTCCGTTACTGTTATGGGCACTCGGATGACGTCATACCCGTCGCCATCTTGGATGACGTAGCATCTGCACATCATTTCACTCCTTTTAGCGTTCGGCCAATACCTCCAGATACAGTAAGATAGGGAGGGAGCCTGCTAAGGCCTTTCCAAGAAAGGAGGGCGGGTCCATCAGGACGACATAGCTATCTCACCCAAAAATAGATTTTTCGCGCATTTTTTGGGCTCAGGCCATGTCATCCTGATGGAAGTTTACCAGAGCATTAATGTATCGTGGATTTCCCAGTTGTGCCTTCGACTTCCAGACAATATTTCTTTGGTCTTTAGGACCTAAGAGGCCTACGACAACACCGTTATAGTTGTTTCCGCTTAATATATATAATGTTAGTGCTCCCTGCCTCCTACAGGGAAGAGTCAAACCAGACTCGGGAAAAGTCTCGAAGTTGCATGTTACACTGAATCGTTCCAGCTGTCTAAGGAAACATGCAGGCCTCATTGCATGCCTGTAGCCTAAGTTTGTATCAAGTGGTAGAACAAGTTGCATTTCAATGGAAAGGTTTGTGTAAGCGTAGGAACAAAAGTATCATTATTGTTCAATACATCATGCAGAAGAAGGGTTGAAAAAATACTCTCACAGTTTCTTTATTAAAAATGTTTTAGGGCGAAAGAAGATGCATAAAACCATTTTAACATTTATTTAAATAAATAAATGAGGATGAGCATACATGTGAAAATATAAAATTTGAGCATACATGTAAATAGTATAAAATTGTAATTGAGAATCAGTTACATAACATAGGCACATTGGCATAAACAGAATTATTTGTAGTACCTGAAAAGGAAACCTTGCCACACACTTCAATATCCGTATGGAATTGAAATGTCTTTCTGAGAATGTTTCAATATATCCTCGTGTACAGGACACGCGGCACTAGTGTTCAGTCTATGTTATATCACCTTGGTATATCAGAACAGTCCATATCGCCATTACTATGACGACCACTACTTAGTTGCACACTAGGGCCAACATATACACCCTTTGGAATTTTTAGTCCCATAAAAATTCACTGTTCCTCGCAGCACTAAGCGGCAGGTTTTAGAACACTACCTGCCGCCACCACATATCGTTTAACTTCTTACACTTGCTTCGCATAGTGCTTAAAGAACACCCTGGATGACTTCCATCCAGTAAAAGAGCGAAGACTTTCAAAGTCCATTAGTTGGAAGAAGTTCAGGGAAGAGGCGACCTTCCTAGGATCATGACCTGTGGGTGTACTGTCAGGATCCGCTCTGCGAATGAAGTAGGTGATCTTCGCCCGTAGTTGTTTAAGTGACAGGTTTGACCCCGATGTTTTTCCTTTAAAGAGTTGTCCTCCTCCGAAGTCTGAAGTTCTGCAAAGATAGACCTTTAGACTCTCCACTGGACACAGAGAGGCATCTTCCTTCAGAGGGCAGATTCTCCAGGGACCCCATCTCTTTGTGGGTAACTCGTTCTTAGCCAGAAACGTTGGGTCAGGAAAGAGGGTGAGCTCGCCCGTGTCAGCGAAGCGGATGTGGCCCTCTTCCCTAGATAATGCCACAATTTCACTAACTCTAGTCCCTGAGGCTAAAGCAAACAAGAAAATAACTTTCTGGGCCAAATCTTTCAGAGGGCAAATTTCATTGTTCAAGCTTGAGATAAAATGTAGCACTTTGTCGAGAAACCATGAAATAGGTCTCGGAGGGGCCGCTGGTCTAAGTCTAGCACAGGCCTTCGGCACCTTCCTAAAGATTTTGTTAGACAAGTCTATTTGGAAGGCATAAAGCAAGGGTCTTGTCAGGGCAGATTTACATGTAATGATCGTGTTGGCTGCTAAACCTTGTTCATGAAGGTGGATAAAGAAGGAGAGGCAGAAATCCATCGTGATTTCCTTCGGATTCTTTGCCTTGACAAATGTTACCCATTTCTTCCAAGATGATTCGTATTGCCTTCTGGTAGATTTTGACTTATATTCCTCCAAGAAGTCTAGGCTATTCTTCGAGATTCCAAACCTTTTCTTTACGGCAAGGGAGAGAAAATCATGAGATGAAGGGCTCTGGTTTTCTGTGATGAAGCGAAGACAGTCGACTTCTGAACTTGTTGAGACAGAACTGGGTCCAGCAGTGGAATCAGCTTCGGTTGTAATTCCAGAATCAGGGGGAACCAGTTGCTCCGGGGCCACTTGGGAGCCACTAGGGCAGCCGTTCCTTGAAAGGATCTCATCTTGGTGAGGACCTAGAGCAGAAGGTTGGGTGGTGGGAACAGGTAAATCTTGGTCTATCTGTTCCAGTCCAGGGACATGGCGTTCACTGCTTCCGCACGAGGGTCCTCGTATGGGGCCACGTATCGAGGAAGTTTCTTGTTGTCGCTCGTTGCGAAGAGGTTGATCTGCAGTTCTGGGACTTGACGTAAGATGAAGGAGAATGATTCTGCGTCTAGGCTATCGGGGCTGTCCTGGATAGAGCGTTCGCCGTCACATTGCGGAATCCTTGGAGGTGAACTGCTGATAAGTGCCATCTCTTCTTCTCCGCTAGGCGGAGGATGGCTAATATCACATTGTTGAGTTGAGGCGATCGTGAGCCTTGATGATTTAGACATCTGACCACCACATCGCTGTCCAACGTCAGTCACACGTGGATTGAGAGGCGAGGAGATAATCTCTTCAGTGTGAGGAAGACTGCCATGGCCTCCAAGATGTTGATGTGAAATGTCTTGAACAGGGAGGACCAAGTTCCTTGAGTCTTGGATTGATGGGAGTGACCCCCCCCCCCATCCTTCCAGCAATGCGTCCGTGTGGATGGTAACTGAGGGTGGAGGCAGTTGTAGAGGTATTGCCCTCTTGAACTTGCTTGCCTCCGACCATTGCTTGAGGAGTGATCGAAGCCGAGACGGGAGTGGTCTCTTGAGATCTCTTCGAGCGTTTGATGCGTATCTTCTCCAGACTCCTGATGCATCTTTTAGCTGCGCTTTCAGCACTGGGTCTGTCACCGAAGCGAACTGGAAGGAGCCGAGCACACGCTCCTGTTGACGTCTTGAAATCCATTTGGATTTGAGGAGTCTCTTGATAGACCTCGCTATTTCTCTCCTCTTCTTTAATGGAATGGAGAGACGGTGTGACTGTAGGTCCCAATGTATACCTAGCCATTGGAACTTTTGAGCTGGAGATAGTCGAGACTTTTTGGCATTGATCTTGAATCCTAGATGTTCCAGGAATTGAATCACTTTCTTGGATGCTTTCAGGCATTCCATTTCCGATGCTGCCCACACCAGCCAATTGTCCAGGTAGGCCATTACCTGAACACCTTGTAGGCCTAGTTGTTGAACGATAGTCTCTGCAAGCTTCGTGAAGACCCTTGGGGCTATGTTGAGCCCGAAGGGCATGGCTCTAAAAGTGTACTTTCTTTTCTGAAGCCTGAATCCTAGGTAGGAGGAGATCGGAATGTGCCAGTAGGCGTCTGCCATGTCTATTGAGACTGTGTATGCCTTTCTGGGCAATAGGGCCCTTATATGCTGAAGGGCTAATATCTTGAGCTTGTTGTTCTCGATGAACTTGTTGAGAGGAGACAAGTCCAGAATGACTCTGAGTTCGTCTGAGTCTTTCTTGGGAACACAGAACAGCCTTCCCTGAAACTTGATGGACTTTGCTCTCTTGATTACCTTTTTGTTCAAGAGTTCTCGGACATATTCTTTCAGAACGGGGGTGGAGTGCTGAAAGAATTGTGGAAAAGCTGGAGGTGATTGGTTCCAGCTCCAGCCTAGTCCATTCTTGACGATGCTGTGGGCCCAGGGATCGAAGGTCCAACGATCCTGGAGGAGACGGAGTCTTCCTTCTACTGGAAGCAACTCATTGCTTCTTGTTTCCCGAGGGCTTGCCTCCTCGACTGCTTGCCCCCCTTCCTCCTCTCCCTCTGGAGGGACGTCTAGAGGAGTCTCTCCCTGAGCTTCTGCCCCTGGCACGAAAGGTAGTAGACTGCCTCTCGTAAGCCAGGGTGAAGGCTGGTGACTGAGTCACCACTTGCTGGGGAACCAGCTGGAAGGTGGGTTGGGCTTGTGCCACTAGCTGTGGTGTTGTGGTCACGGGAAGTTGTCGTTTTGGTGGGCGAGGTGGTAGCCTTGGTCTCTTGGATGTCTTCTTAGGCTGGGGACCCTCATCCAGAGAAGACTTCCTCTTTGCCGACATGCCCCACATCTGGAGAAGGTTCCTATTCTCCGTGGCGGCCTTGTCGACAATCTCCTTGACCAAGTCGGAGGGGAAGAGATCTTTTCCCCAAATGCTGGAAGAAATCAACTTCCGAGGTTCGTGTTTGACGGTCACAGATGCGAACACGAACTCCCTGCATGCCCATCGTGCTCTGACAAAGCTATAGAAGTCCTTCATCAGAGTTGCCAAGTGAGTCTTGGCAAGGACCATGAACATGTCCGGGGTCCTATGTTCCCCGGTCATTGTCTCCATGGACACCTGGAGAGAGAGAGAGCGAAGCAGCCAGTTTCTCTTTCGTATCCTGTTCCCTACGCAGTAGGAAATCGGATAGCTTGGGGAGGTTTTCGTTGAACTGTCGTACAGCGATGTCGGCCTCCAACTTCTCAACCGAGAGAGTCAACTGGATATCCTTCCAGTCTTTGTCGTCAGGTGGCAGAGCTAAGGAGAGGGGCCTACACTCCTCGAGGGTAGGACAAAGGTTTCCCCGCTTCCACTGCCTTCAGTACTTCCTTGAAGGATTTTTCCGCGAAGGGAAAACCATGGTGTTGGGAGAGAGAAAAGATGAGTGCTTCTTGCTTAGGGCTGGCACCTTGGAATTGGTGTAGCCCCTTTCCTTCAGACAGCCGGCAAACAGCGCCTGAGCCTTGGAATGGTCGAAGACGATGACCTCCTTAGGCTCTGTTTCTTCCTTGGAAGCGGGTTCCATCATGAGACGAACAAAGCAGTCAGGGTACGAATCGAATTTCGGCCAGAATCCCATATCTTCAATGGGGATGGCGCCTAGCTTGTCCGACATGACTATCTTTCCATTGGTGATAGGTATGTACTCAACATGCTTCCAAGGGTTGATTTCTGAGCAGGAGGGAAGATCCTTGACGTTGAGCCTCTTCTGAGACCTTCGTTGAAGCGACAGGCAGAGAATCTCCTTCTTAAATTACGCATCCCTCTGCTTGATCTTCTCGTCGAAGATCGCCATCATGGTCTGAATCACAGCCATGGTCTTGTCCGACTTTGTAGGCAAGGGAGTGGATGAGGTAGAAGGTAACGGTTCCGGGGCAGGAGTCGACGTCACAGAACGGGATGGCACATCCTCTGTAGCCACAGTAAACTCCTCTTCTTGGCCATCAGCCAAAAGGTCCTTCTCGGTTTCTTACGACACCTACGACATCCTATCATCTTCGATGTGGATGTCTTTCATTGCATCCGAGACATCTGAGTCGATCGCCAGCTGGATGCATGGGATCTCAGGGTGAGGTTGAGGGATTACAGCATCCACAGATTCCCTAGGGAACAGCAAGGCCCTCATGCGCTCACTGGGAAGATAAGGCACCGTGGCGTTCTTCTGGAAACTACGCACCCACTTGTATAGTTTCTCCAGAGCGTTATCTCTTGACTCCGTAGACTGGGGAGTCTCAAATCCCTCATGTAACAGGTCCTTGCACGTGGTGCATGCCTGCGGGTCCCAAAACTTCAGAAAACCCTTCGTAACGGAGCAGCGGGAGTGCGTACGGCACCCCAGATGCCCGTAGAAGTCCCTGCGACACACACTGCAAAAGGTGCTCTCGCACTGGACGTACTCCTCCTGTAAAGAAAAGAGAAGAATATGAGTACGATGAAGTCTATCACAGTAGACTTAAAATCATATTAATTATAGTATTGAATCCTTTCTTATTGTAAGCTTAGGATAGGTAAGCTGGAAAAGAATTAGAAAAGACACATACTAATGAATCCCGCTCAGCCAATTGTTGTGACCCTTCTCACTATTAATCCTAGGACGTCATTGTAGGAGGTCCGATGGAAGATATTGATCCAAGAGAGAGGATAGTGTAAGCAACACATACTTCCAGGAAGTTAATAATGAGAATTGGAGGGGCTAATAACCAATCAGAGTAGTGAAGAGGGGGAGGTCAGTCCCCCGATCCAGGTAGGTCTCAACAAGGGACTGCGCTTGGATGCACAGAGTATGTTGGAAAAATATCTATTTTATAAGTATATACTATAGTTTTCTGTCTGAAGTATATCTTAATACTACAGATGTACTGGCTATTGTATATTCTCATACAATAGACATTGCCGGCATGTCGCCGGCAAGGCTAGTACTTAGGATAGCCCATCTGGCACAGTCATCAATATAGTTAGGTTAGCAGCTCACTGGCATGTCGCCGGCAGAAGGCACGCCGCCCCAGTCATCCTTTAATGTGGCAGGATAGTGGAGAAGCCTTCTGCAATGTTGGCGGTCTGCCGAATTGCCGGCGACCCTAGAACTGTCGGCGGCACGACGGCAGTCGGCGGGCCACCAGCTGAAGGCACACCAGCTCAGTCATCATACAATGTAACTGAGTAGTGGCCTATGCATATACTGCCGGCTGTCGCCGGCAGAGTGAGCTGTGACAGTGAGCTAATGGCTGGCCAACCACCAACCTTACCTGACTTCTGCCGGCAAGGTTGGCGGCCGGCAGTCAACGAAGTGATAGAGAGAGAGAAAGCAATGAGTGAAGGAAGATGAAGGGGTGGCGGCAAGTCACCCCAACTCTGCCTTCCTCTAGAAGGAGGGTTCAAATAGAAGGGAAGAGCACGGTAGTGATCAAGCTTCCATCCATTCGCAGCCATGCCGGTGACAGTCCGACGGGGGGCAGCGGATGGCAGTTCAAGGGAGGACCGAAGAACACTCTAAGGTACAGAAGGCCTCTGCCGGCAGTTAGGCTAGCCGAAAGAGCTATCCCATAGCAACATATGCGAGAGGGAAACTGAACGATTAGACCAAACAGGCAAAGGACCTAGCTAGTCCTACGACCCGTTGGCACTCGGTGGGACTGTAGGACAGCGGACAGGGGTGTGATGACTAGGCCATTACCAAAGGACAGATAGGGGTAAGGGCAAGGATCCTGTGAGGGGAGGGAGAGAAGCCAGTGTGAGCTGGTCCCCATTAGGCAACAAGGGAAGTCTGTTTCGGTACCAACGTTATCCCAGGTGTAGGAAGAGTATATTCTCCAACCTAGGGTAGGTTAGTGTAGTGAAGGGATGGTATAGACAAACCGACCCAAACTATAAGGAAACAGAATACCCATGATGTCTAAGCTAGGCCAGAGGATGCTCATATCCTTCAGTTCCAAAACTCCAAACATAGGACTAGTCGCTAGACTACAGGGCGAATGGGGTCTCAGACCCCTTCAAGTGCAGTCTAGGGGGGCAAGGTCCCCTATGCCTACCAGCCAGGTCCAGTAGGAGAATACATTCATCCTAAGGGGGGAAGCTGGAGGCACACGACAGGTACTCTGAGGTTCTGACCCAAACTCAAACTCATCAGCAATGGTTTGGAAGGGGGACAGAAAACCCTAGCCTAACCTTACCAGAATGACAATTCGCGGCAAGGATGGCTAGGGTTGTAACCTTGGGTTACCCGCAGAGGGAGGAAGAGATTACCTTTTACATACAGGTAACCGGGGATATTGTATGAAAGTATACTAATGAAGAAATCGACTACCAGATTCATCAAAACTCTATGGTATACGATCAGGGAATAGGAAATCATATGCAATCTATATCTTATACGTATAATTGCCTAAAATCT
>NC_090751.1:70700003-70727503 GCF_036898095.1 Palaemon carinicauda
TGTGTTGTTGATTGTTTCTCGCCTACTCCCCGCTCAATTACCTTGTTTTAAACTATTGTGTTAATGTTTGTATTTTGTTTGCCCGAGTGATGACGAAAGTGTTGATGTCGGAGGTGGATGCTCGGACAGAAGACAGTTCGGGCTTGAGCACTCCCCCAACCACCTACCCTAAGCTGCTAACGCAATTGAAATATTGGATGACGACGTTTAGGCTTGTGATTTGGACTACGCTGTTGTGTTGATCCTCGCCTTGGTTTATTGTCACCTGCGACTCGAGTAGTTCCTTGTATCTACGCCAGTTTAGTGTATTTTGGAGAGAGACTCGCAGGTGTTCCTCTCACTTGCGACTTGCGTCTGCTCTGCCGTTCCCTGACGCTAAGGAGTACCCAGGGAGTTGGCTTCGTCTTTGGCTTACTGGCCCCATCGTCCCTTGTCAGCTGCAGCGGTGTTGGGAGCTTGCTAGCTCGTGAGGTGGCCTGTAGGGAGGCCGTTGCCAGGTAAGACCTTGTATCTCTGTTTATCGAGTAGAGATCGATATACCTGGCGGGTTCTACCCTGTCGTACTGTTCCTGCCCTGCTTGCTGGTAGGAGTGGATAACGGCCTTGATTTTTGTCTCCTCTATATTATTATTTCAAAGTGAGGAGAACTAATGTCTTTTGTGTGTAAGCTAAGATAATTATGTATATATATATTTTGGTGAAGGTTTTTGTGTGTGTTTAGAAGTGTTTCTAGGTAGGATTTATAATTGTTTTCTTGAATTTAGTTTTATAGTAATGTCTGGTCTGGCCAGCTAAGTTGTGGGATCCAAACTAGTTAAACATTTATAATGTTTATTTCTTATATCTTGGTTAGGATTTAGTTTATTAATTTTAGGGAATCCATAGTGATTCAAATTATGTGTATTTGTTATTTCTGGTCATCTGGTTGTGATATTTGCTATATCAGACAAGGTTGACCTAAATTTTTGTTAGTATTAAGTAATAAATATTGTTAAGTTTTATTGAGTGTTTTGCTTCCGCTGACCTTTAGCCCTGAGTATTTTTACTGGCAACAATCAATGAAAGAACTTTAGTTACGCCTCTCAGGAGTCGTAACAAAATTGGCGACCGTGACAGGATTGTTCTCAGGTGTACTCGGTGTTTTGGTCAGTAGAACGGCACTTGGTTAATTTGACAATATTTCTTTTGTTATTGTAATGGATTACCTTTCTTCCCTGATAAATTGGGTATAATGGAGGATTTTGTATTTGATCCGGCCAAGTTTTTAGGGTCGGTAGACTGCATTAAGCATTTGCCTGTGTTAAATAGGAAAAATTTAGTTGAGTGTGCTCAATGGTTAGGTGTTCCACTGAAGCCTGCGGGCACTAAAAGAGAGGTCCTAATTGCGATTCGGGATAGGATTTCTCATGATTTAGCCGAGGCCGAAAATTTGATAGGCGATAGTAGAGAGGGTAGTGATGGTGAAGGTAGTGTATTTGAGGGAGATTCAGAGGATGAACAAGTGAGCCTGAAAGCGGGTTTAACGCTTCTTGATGATCCTCCCCGAACAGGTATTATTTTTTAAGGTCCCTCCGATTTTACCAAAGCTAATGGGTCAACAAAGACCATTTATTCTATTTTGAATCCTAGGCCAGAGGGCCCTGGCTTCAGTTCCTGTTTTGGGAGAGCCCAAGGAGGAAATAGAATTTAAGTTAATCTGTAAAAGAATAGAATTAAGGAAACTAGAGTTTGAGGAGAACGAGAAGGCAAGGCGTCACGAGTTGGAGGTGGCAAATATAAAGTTACAGATGACTAGGTTGCAGGGGACCAACATGATCAGTTCCCCCAAGAGTAATTATAATGACCGGTTTAATTTGGGTGCCGCTTTAAAATTGGTGCCAGTGTTCGACGAAAAGAGCGTCCCTGAATTCTTCAAGGCATTTGAGAGAGTTGCCACTCGATTGTCTTGGCCCTCGGAAATGTGGACTGTGTTAATCCAATGCAGGTTGGTGGGCAAGGCAATCCGGGTGTACAATGCCTTGGAGGAAGGAATTGCACGGGATTACCAGAAGGTCAAAACACTGGTCCTTAAAGCCTATGATTTGGTACCTGAGGCTTATAGGTTAAAGTTTAGGAATGATAACAAACACCCTTCTCAGTCATTTGTCGAATTTGCTCGGCTCAAGGAAAATCAATTCGACGACTGGATAAAGAGTCGCCAGGTAGTGTCATTTGCGGCATTAAGAGAAATGTTACTCCTTGAAGAATTCAAGAAGGCTTGTAGCAAGGAGTTAAGAGTTCATCTCGAGGAGGTAAAGGTTGTAAAAGTTAGTAATGCTGCCCAATTGGCCGATGAATATTTTTTGACTCATCGTTCTGGGACGGGTAATTTTAGTTATCTGAGTAGGAATGATCCCTCTACTCGTGTAAGTAATAATTTTAATAGAGTAGAACCCTCATCATCCGTTTCTAAAGGTAATACAAGTTCTTTTCCAGGTAATAATAATGTTGGAATCTCTGAAGGGCCTCCTCCTCCACGTAGTTTTGCTAACAGGGGTATGCATATTTCCAGTAACTATAACAATAATAGGAATAATAACCAAGGTTCTGGACGACAAAGAACCTGTTTCTGGTGCAACAAACCAGGTCACTTCCAGAACCAATGCCATGCCCGTAGGAGGTATTTAGAAAGAAATGGACAGAATCCTATTTCATTAATTTCAAACAGGTCTGACTCTAATGATAAGGGTGAAAAACCGTCAGTAGTTAGCAGTAGTGTAGACAGTAATGATAATCCCTCTGCTAGTAATAAGAATTCCTGACTGAATTTTGATAAATATGTCTGGCCAGGTAAAATATTCCTTAAATCGGGCACCATCAATGTAAAGTTTTTGAGAGACACTGGCTCCGCTCGGTCTCTGGTTTTAGGTAAATCTTTGAATGGTTTAAGAGAGTTTTCAGGTAATTATGTTGTTCTGGGAGGGTTCCCGAACACGGTTGTATCTGCTCCATTGGTGGATGTTAGGTTGTCTTTTCCCGGATATGATAGAGTTACAGAGTTGGCCGTTGTCGATAATCTCCCCATCCCTGGTATTGACGGCATTTTGGGAAATGATATGCTAAATAATGAAGGTCGTGAATTATTTCCCATTTTGTCCGTCGAGGCTTATCCTGTTTCTGTAACGACCCGTGACGCGGCCAGAGCTGCTGAAATAGATAAGGATGATGAATTGTTACTTAGTAGTTTAGAAGTAGATGTAGAAAGACCCGGGTCTGTAGATAGTACAAGTAATCCTGTTATTATTAATGCTTTGAAACCTGATTGGGACCGTTCAGCTTTCATTAAGGCCCAGAAAGCTGAATTTAATTTTGAGTTGGGGGATATTAGTGATCTGACTAGGCCTCGGTTTGGTTTAATTCGTAATATATTGTACCGATTTAGTAGACCAGCAAGTGATGATCCGAGTAAGACTTCGCGGATCGAACAAATGGTGGTCCCTTCTCAGTTCCGTGAATCAATATTAAGTCTCGCTCACGATAATTTCCTTTCAGGTCATTTTGGGATATGAAAAACTTTCCATAAATTGGCCCAGTATTGTTGGTGGCCTGGGATGAAATTATCAGTAAAACATGTGAGGTTTGTCAGGTAATGGGAAAACCTAATCAAATTATTCCGAAGGCTCCTCTAAATCCTATTCCTGCTATCGGAGAGCCGTTCTCGGAATTGGTAATAGATGTGGTTGGCCCTTTAACGAAAACTAAATCTGGGTATGTTTATATATTGACAATTATGGATAGAACCTCTAGATTTCCCGAAGCTTTCTCTTTGAAAAGAATAACCACTAAAGTAGTTTTTGAGAAATTAATGAAATTCTTTTCTAGGTATGGTGTACCTCGTGTTATTCAAACCGATTGTGGTACAAATTTCACGAGTAAAATGTTTAGAGGTAAATGTGCTGAACTGGCCATTCGACATATTACAAGCGTTCCGTACCATCCGGAAAGTCAGGGTGTGGTGGAGAGGTTTCACCAAACTTTTAAATCTATTTTAAAGAAAAATTGTTATGAACATGGCAGTGAGTGGGACAAAGAACTTCCACTCGCACTTTTTGCAATTAGGAATCATCCCAATGCCTCCACCAGTGTAGCTCCCTTCGAACTAATTTTTGGGCACAAAGTCCGTGGCCCTTTCGACATTTTTTGTGAAGCATTTGGGGCCGATCGAAGGGGGGATATAAAAGTAGGAGAATATGTGGATGATTTGAGAAAACGTATGGTTAGCGCCCAGAGGTTTGAGCTTGATAATTTAGGTTCTGCACAAAATAAAATGAAAACTAATAATGACAGAAATTCTAAAGCCCGTTCGTTTGAACCGGGGGAAATGGTGTTGGTTTTGAGTATGGAACCTGACAATTTTCTTGAACCTAGGTATAAGGGTCCATGGAAAGTTTTGAGGAAGTTGTCTGAGGTGAACTATGAGATTCAAGCTCCCGGTTCAAGCAGAAAGTGTAGGATTTTCCACATAAACAGGCTGAAAGCCTATCATGGTAAGACCGATGTTCCCTCAAAAGATGTACCGGAGCCAGTAGCTGTAGCTGTAGAAATGCCTTCTCAGGATTCGGAGGATTTATTGAATCAGGTTTCCTCCGATGCACTGTTTAGTAATGTACAGAATTTAGGAATGGTAGAGGTAGGTTTGAAGCATGTAGATCCTCATCAAAGAAAGGATATGTCCAATTTAATATATTCTTTTTCAGATTTATTCCAAGACTCTCCTGGTAGAACTAGTTTTCTCTGTCATGACGTAGATGTAGGTAGTGCTTCTCCTGTTAAACAAAGTCCTTACCGGTTAAATCCAGTAAAGAGGGATTTAGTTGAGAAGGAAATTAGATATATGTTAGAACACGACCTCATTCAGCCCTCCGTTAGTCCTTGGAGTTCCCCTGTTGTTCTTGTGGGCAAAGCTGATGGGAAGTTCCGCATGTGTGTGGACTATCGTAAGGTTAATGCCCACACCAAAAATGACTCCTTTCCTTTGCCGCGTATTGATGACTGTCTCGATCAGATAGGGTCTGCCAAGTATATTACAAAATTGGATTTATTGAAGGGTTATTGGCAGGTTCCTTTATCTGATCGAGCCCGCGAAATTTCGGCATTCGTAACTCCTTTTGGGTTATATGAATGCAAGGTTATGCCATTTGGGATGAAGAATGCCGCGTGTACTTTCCAGAGGCTTATGAATAGGGTCATTTGTGGTTTAAAGGGAACTGGAATTTATATTGATGACTTGGTTGTATATAGTGATGATTGGAGGACGCATATGGTGAGATTGCGTAAGGTATTTGAGGCCCTTGGGTCAGCTGGTTTGGTTATTAATTTAGCCAAATGTGAATTTGGTAAGGCCAAGGTTTGTTATTTGGGTCATGAAATTGGTTTAGGGCAGGTAGCCCCGAAACAAGCTAACCTTGACGCTATTATTAATTTAAAAATGCCAGGTAATATTAGAGAGGTGAGAAGAGTTCTGAGAATGACTGGGTATTATCGCTGCTTTGTGCAAAATTTCTCGGACCTTTCTCAACCTCTTACTAACCTCTTAGAGAAATGAAAGAAATATTATTGGTCTGATCAGTGTGAGGAAGCTTTTAATAAGCTTAAATCCATTCTAATGTCTAAACCTATTTTGACTTCCCCAGATTTTCAGAAACCTTTTGTTATAGCTGTAGATGCCAGTGATGTGGGTAAAGGTGGTGTCCTTTTTTAAAGGGATGATGAAGGCGAGGTACACCCCATATCTTATTTTAGCCGGAAGTTATTGGCGGCTGAAAGAAGGTATTCGACCATTGATGAAGAAGCTCTGGCTCTGGTCCGTACCCTTATGCATTTTAAACCCTATGTGACTAATTTTTCTTTCCCCATAGAGATTTGGACAGATCATAAAACGCTTGTGTTTATTGAGCTTATGAAAGGAGCCAACCAAAGAATTTTGCGTTGGGCTCTCTTACTTCAAGAATTTAAATTGGTAATTAAACACATTAAGGGGTCTGAGAATAAAATTCCTGACGCTCTCTCTCGAAGTGGATAGGTTTGCCTTTCCTCCCTCGTACGCTGCCCTGCTCGTGTCTCTAGTGAGTTAGGATTAAAACTGCTTTTGTTTTATTATAAATTGAGGTGTATTTATGTAATGTCCTTCCTTGATTTTTGGCGAGTTTTGTATGTATAGCCCTAATTTGACATTGATTTGTTAAGTGAAGTTTCGGTGAGGATAGCCACTATACTTGTTGGTGTTGGGTAAACCTTAAGTTATTTATACTATATGTTGTCTCAGCTGTTTAATCCTAGTTTTAATTTTGACTAGTAACCTCTGCATTATTGTTTTTTGTTCCTGTTTTTCTGGTTGTGTATTTTTTGGTAATTTAAAAAAAAAAATTTAATTTTTTTTTTATTTCGGGGAGGAAGGTATTAGAGTAAAGTAAATTTTCTATTAAAGTAAATTTTCTGAGTTATTTACGTCAACCTTGTTCTAGTTTTAAGTGGTTTCCACTATAGCTTAAAGTATTTTTAAAGTGTTGTGTTGTTGATTGTTTCTCGCCTACTCCCGCTCAATTACCTTGTTTTAAACTATTGTGCTAATGTTTGTATTTTGTTTGCCCGAGTGATGACGAAAGTGTTGATGTCGGAGGTGGATGCTCGGACAGAAGACAGTTCGGGCTTGAGCACTCCCCCAACCACCTACCCTAAGCTGCTAACGAAATTGAAATATTGGGTGACGACGTTTAGGCTTGTGATTTGGACTACGCTGTTGTGTTGATCCTCGCCTTGGTTTATAGTGTGCAGGTGCTCGTGTCACCTGCGACTCGAGTAGTTCCTTGTATCTACGCCAGTTTAGTGTATTTTGGAGAGAGACTCGCAGGTGTTCCTCTCACTTGCGACTTGCGTCTGCTCTGCCGTTCCCTGACGCTAAGGAGTACCCAGGGAGTTGGCTTCGTCTTTGGCTTACTGGCCCCATCGTCCCTTGTCAGCTGCAGCGGTGTTGGGAGCTTGCTAGCTCGTGAGGTGGCCTGTAGGGAGGCCGTTGCCAGGTAAGACCTTGTATCTCTGTTTATCGAGTAGAGATCGATATACCTGGCGGGTTCTACCCTGTCGTACTGTTCCTGCCCTGCTTGCTGGTAGGAGGAGTGGATAACGGCCTTGATTTTTGTCTCCTCTATATTATTATTTCAAAGTGAGGAGAACTAATGTCTTTTGTGTGTAAGCTAAGATAATTATGTATATATATATTTTGGTGAAGGTTTTTGTGTGTGTTTAGAAGTGTTTCTAGGTAGGATTTATAATTGTTTTCTTGAATTTAGTTTTATAGTAATGTCTGGTCTGGCCAGCTAAGTTGTGGGATCCAAACTAGTTAAACATTTATAATGTTTATTTCTTATATCTTGGTTAGGATTTAGTTTATTAATTTTAGGGAATCCATAGTGATTCAAATTATGTGTATTTGTTATTTCTGGTCATCTGGTTGTGATATTTGCTATATCAGACAAGGTTGACCTAAATTTTTGTTAGTATTAAGTAATAAATATTGTTAAGTTTTATTGAGTGTTTTGCTTCCGCTGACCTTTAGCCCTGAGTATTTTTACTGGCAACAATCAATGAAAGAACTTTAGTTACGCCTCTCAGGAGTCGTAACAAAATTGGCGACCGTGACAGGATTGTTCTCAGGTGTACTCGGTGTTTTGGTCAGTAGAACGGCACTTGGTTAATTTGACAATATTTCTTTTGTTATTGTAATGTATTACCTTTCTTCCCTGATAAATTGGGTATAATGGAGGATTTTGTATTTGATCCGGCCAAGTTTTTAGGGTCGGTAGACTGCATTAAGCATTTGCCTGTGTTAAATAGGAAAAATTTAGTTGAGTGTGCTCAATGGTTAGGTGTTCCACTGAAGCCTGCGGGCACTAAAAGAGAGGTCCTAATTGCGATTCGGGATAGGATTTCTCATGATTTAGCCGAGGCCGAAAATTTGATAGGCGATAGTAGAGAGGGTAGTGATGGTGAAGGTAGTGTATTTGAGGGAGATTCAGAGGATGAACAAGTGAGCCTGAAAGCGGGTTTAACGCTTCTTGATGATCCTCCCCGAACAGGTATTATTTTTTAAGGTCCCTCCGATTTTACCAAAGCTAATGGGTCAACAAAGACCATTTATTCTATTTTGAATCCTAGGCCAGAGGGCCCTGGCTTCAGTTCCTGTTTTGGGAGAGCCCAAGGAGGAAATAGAATTTAAGTTAATCTGTAAAAGAATAGAATTAAGGAAACTAGAGTTTGAGGAGAACGAGAAGGCAAGGCGTCACGAGTTGGAGGTGGCAAATATAAAGTTACAGATGACTAGGTTGCAGGGGACCAACATGATCAGTTCCCCCAAGAGTAATTATAATGACCGGTTTAATTTGGGTGCCGCTTTAAAATTGGTGCCAGTGTTCGACGAAAAGAGCGTCCCTGAATTCTTCAAGGCATTTGAGAGAGTTGCCACTCGATTGTCTTGGCCCTCGGAAATGTGGACTGTGTTAATCCAATGCAGGTTGGTGGGCAAGGCAATCCGGGTGTACAATGCCTTGGAGGAAGGAATTGCACGGGATTACCAGAAGGTCAAAACACTGGTCCTTAAAGCCTATGATTTGGTACCTGAGGCTTATAGGTTAAAGTTTAGGAATGATAACAAACACCCTTCTCAGTCATTTGTCGAATTTGCTCGGCTCAAGGAAAATCAATTCGACGACTGGATAAAGAGTCGCCAGGTAGTGTCATTTGCGGCATTAAGAGAAATGTTACTCCTTGAAGAATTCAAGAAGGCTTGTAGCAAGGAGTTAAGAGTTCATCTCGAGGAGGTAAAGGTTGTAAAAGTTAGTAATGCTGCCCAATTGGCCGATGAATATTTTTTGACTCATCGTTCTGGGACGGGTAATTTTAGTTATCTGAGTAGGAATGATCCCTCTACTCGTGTAAGTAATAATTTTAATAGAGTAGAACCCTCATCATCCGTTTCTAAAGGTAATACAAGTTCTTTTCCAGGTAATAATAATGTTGGAATCTCTGAAGGGCCTCCTCCTCCACGTAGTTTTGCTAACAGGGGTATGCATATTTCCAGTAACTATAACAATAATAGGAATAATAACCAAGGTTCTGGACGACAAAGAACCTGTTTCTGGTGCAACAAACCAGGTCACTTCCAGAACCAATGCCATGCCCGTAGGAGGTATTTAGAAAGAAATGGACAGAATCCTATTTCATTAATTTCAAACAGGTCTGACTCTAATGATAAGGGTGAAAAACCGTCAGTAGTTAGCAGTAGTGTAGACAGTAATGATAATCCCTCTGCTAGTAATAAGAATTCCTGACTGAATTTTGATAAATATGTCTGGCCAGGTAAAATATTCCTTAAATCGGGCACCATCAATGTAAAGTTTTTGAGAGACACTGGCTCCGCTCGGTCTCTGGTTTTAGGTAAATCTTTGAATGGTTTAAGAGAGTTTTCAGGTAATTATGTTGTTCTGGGAGGGTTCCCGAACACGGTTGTATCTGCTCCATTGGTGGATGTTAGGTTGTCTTTTCCCGGATATGATAGAGTTACAGAGTTGGCCGTTGTCGATAATCTCCCCATCCCTGGTATTGACGGCATTTTGGGAAATGATATGCTAAATAATGAAGGTCGTGAATTATTTCCCATTTTGTCCGTCGAGGCTTATCCTGTTTCTGTAACGACCCGTGACGCGGCCAGAGCTGCTGAAATAGATAAGGATGATGAATTGTTACTTAGTAGTTTAGAAGTAGATGTAGAAAGACCCGGGTCTGTAGATAGTACAAGTAATCCTGTTATTATTAATGCTTTGAAACCTGATTGGGACCGTTCAGCTTTCATTAAGGCCCAGAAAGCTGAATTTAATTTTGAGTTGGGGGATATTAGTGATCTGACTAGGCCTCGGTTTGGTTTAATTCGTAATATATTGTACCGATTTAGTAGACCAGCAAGTGATGATCCGAGTAAGACTTCGCGGATCGAACAAATGGTGGTCCCTTCTCAGTTCCGTGAATCAATATTAAGTCTCGCTCACGATAATTTCCTTTCAGGTCATTTTGGGATATGAAAAACTTTCCATAAATTGGCCCAGTATTGTTGGTGGCCTGGGATGAAATTATCAGTAAAACATGTGAGGTTTGTCAGGTAATGGGAAAACCTAATCAAATTATTCCGAAGGCTCCTCTAAATCCTATTCCTGCTATCGGAGAGCCGTTCTCGGAATTGGTAATAGATGTGGTTGGCCCTTTAACGAAAACTAAATCTGGGTATGTTTATATATTGACAATTATGGATAGAACCTCTAGATTTCCCGAAGCTTTCTCTTTGAAAAGAATAACCACTAAAGTAGTTTTTGAGAAATTAATGAAATTCTTTTCTAGGTATGGTGTACCTCGTGTTATTCAAACCGATTGTGGTACAAATTTCACGAGTAAAATGTTTAGAGGTAAATGTGCTGAACTGGCCATTCGACATATTACAAGCGTTCCGTACCATCCGGAAAGTCAGGGTGTGGTGGAGAGGTTTCACCAAACTTTTAAATCTATTTTAAAGAAAAATTGTTATGAACATGGCAGTGAGTGGGACAAAGAACTTCCACTCGCACTTTTTGCAATTAGGAATCATCCCAATGCCTCCACCAGTGTAGCTCCCTTCGAACTAATTTTTGGGCACAAAGTCCGTGGCCCTTTCGACATTTTTTGTGAAGCATTTGGGGCCGATCGAAGGGGGGATATAAAAGTAGGAGAATATGTGGATGATTTGAGAAAACGTATGGTTAGCGCCCAGAGGTTTGCGCTTGATAATTTAGGTTCTGCACAAAATAAAATGAAAACTAATAATGACAGAAATTCTAAAGCCCGTTCGTTTGAACCGGGGGAAATGGTGTTGGTTTTGAGTATGGAACCTGACAATTTTCTTGAACCTAGGTATAAGGGTCCATGGAAAGTTTTGAGGAAGTTGTCTGAGGTGAACTATGAGATTCAAGCTCCCGGTTCAAGCAGAAAGTGTAGGATTTTCCACATAAACAGGCTGAAAGCCTATCATGGTAAGACCGATGTTCCCTCAAAAGATGTACCGGAGCCAGTAGCTGTAGCTGTAGAAATGCCTTCTCAGGATTCGGAGGATTTATTGAATCAGGTTTCCTCCGATGCACTGTTTAGTAATGTACAGAATTTAGGAATGGTAGAGGTAGGTTTGAAGCATGTAGATCCTCATCAAAGAAAGGATATGTCCAATTTAATATATTCTTTTTCAGATTTATTCCAAGACTCTCCTGGTAGAACTAGTTTTCTCTGTCATGACGTAGATGTAGGTAGTGCTTCTCCTGTTAAACAAAGTCCTTACCGGTTAAATCCAGTAAAGAGGGATTTAGTTGAGAAGGAAATTAGATATATGTTAGAACACGACCTCATTCAGCCCTCCGTTAGTCCTTGGAGTTCCCCTGTTGCTCTTGTGGGCAAAGCTGATGGGAAGTTCCGCATGTGTGTGGACTATCGTAAGGTTAATGCCCACACCAAAAATGACTCCTTTCCTTTGCCGCGTATTGATGACTGTCTCGATCAGATAGGGTCTGCCAAGTATATTACAAAATTGGATTTATTGAAGGGTTATTGGCAGGTTCCTTTATCTGATCGAGCCCGCGAAATTTCGGCATTCGTAACTCCTTTTGGGTTATATGAATGCAAGGTTATGCCATTTGGGATGAAGAATGCCGCGTGTACTTTCCAGAGGCTTATGAATAGGGTCATTTGTGGTTTAAAGGGAACTGGAATTTATATTGATGACTTGGTTGTATATAGTGATGATTGGAGGACGCATATGGTGAGATTGCGTAAGGTATTTGAGGCCCTTAGGTCAGCTGGTTTGGTTATTAATTTAGCCAAATGTGAATTTGGTAAGGCCAAGGTTTGTTATTTGGGTCATGAAATTGGTTTAGGGCAGGTAGCCCCGAAACAAGCTAACCTTGACGCTATTATTAATTTAAAAATGCCAGGTAATATTAGAGAGGTGAGAAGAGTTCTGAGAATGACTGGGTATTATCGCTGCTTTGTGCAAAATTTCTCGGACCTTTCTCAACCTCTTACTAACCTCTTAGAGAAATGAAAGAAATATTATTGGTCTGATCAGTGTGAGGAAGCTTTTAATAAGCTTAAATCCATTCTAATGTCTAAACCTATTTTGACTTCCCCAGATTTTCAGAAACCTTTTGTTATAGCTGTAGATGCCAGTGATGTGGGTAAAGGTGGTGTCCTTTTTTAAAGGGATGATGAAGGCGAGGTACACCCCATATCTTATTTTAGCCGGAAGTTATTGGCGGCTGAAAGAAGGTATTCGACCATTGATGAAGAAGCTCTGGCTCTGGTCCGTACCCTTATGCATTTTAAACCCTATGTGACTAATTTTTCTTTCCCCATAGAGATTTGGACAGATCATAAAACGCTTGTGTTTATTGAGCTTATGAAAGGAGCCAACCAAAGAATTTTGCGTTGGGCTCTCTTACTTCAAGAATTTAAATTGGTAATTAAACACATTAAGGGGTCTGAGAATAAAATTCCTGACGCTCTCTCTCGAAGTGGATAGGTTTGCCTTTCCTCCCTCGTACGCTGCCCTGCTCGTGTCTCTAGTGAGTTAGGATTAAAACTGCTTTTGTTTTATTATAAATTGAGGTGTATTTATGTAATGTCCTTCCTTGATTTTTGGCGAGTTTTGTATGTATAGCCCTAATTTGACATTGATTTGTTAAGTGAAGTTTCGGTGAGGATAGCCACTATACTTGTTGGTGTTGGGTAAACCTTAAGTTATTTATACTATATGTTGTCTCAGCTGTTTAATCCTAGTTTTAATTTTGACTAGTAACCTCTGCATTATTGTTTTTTGTTCCTGTTTTTCTGGTTGTGTATTTTTTGGTAATTTAAAAAAAAAATTTAATTTTTTTTTTATTTCGGGGAGGAAGGTATTAGAGTAAAGTAAATTTTCTATTAAAGTAAATTTTCTGAGTTATTTACGTCAACCTTGTTCTAGTTTTAAGTGGTTTCCACTATAGCTTAAAGTATTTTTAAAGTGTTGTGTTGTTGATTGTTTCTCGCCTACTCCCGCTCAATTACCTTGTTTTAAACTATTGTGCTAATGTTTGTATTTTGTTTGCCCGAGTGATGACGAAAGTGTTGATGTCGGAGGTGGATGCTCGGACAGAAGACAGTTCGGGCTTGAGCACTCCCCCAACCACCTACCCTAAGCTGCTAACGAAATTGAAATATTGGGTGACGACGTTTAGGCTTGTGATTTGGACTACGCTGTTGTGTTGATCCTCGCCTTGGTTTATAGTGTGCAGGTGCTCGTGTCACCTGCGACTCGAGTAGTTCCTTGTATCTACGCCAGTTTAGTGTATTTTGGAGAGAGACTCGCAGGTGTTCCTCTCACTTGCGACTTGCGTCTGCTCTGCCGTTCCCTGACGCTAAGGAGTACCCAGGGAGTTGGCTTCGTCTTTGGCTTACTGGCCCCATCGTCCCTTGTCAGCTGCAGCGGTGTTGGGAGCTTGCTAGCTCGTGAGGTGGCCTGTAGGGAGGCCGTTGCCAGGTAAGACCTTGTATCTCTGTTTATCGAGTAGAGATCGATATACCTGGCGGGTTCTACCCTGTCGTACTGTTCCTGCCCTGCTTGCTGGTAGGAGGAGTGGATAACGGCCTTGATTTTTGTCTCCTCTATATTATTATTTCAAAGTGAGGAGAACTAATGTCTTTTGTGTGTAAGCTAAGATAATTATGTATATATATATTTTGGTGAAGGTTTTTGTGTGTGTTTAGAAGTGTTTCTAGGTAGGATTTATAATTGTTTTCTTGAATTTAGTTTTATAGTAATGTCTGGTCTGGCCAGCTAAGTTGTGGGATCCAAACTAGTTAAACATTTATAATGTTTATTTCTTATATCTTGGTTAGGATTTAGTTTATTAATTTTAGGGAATCCATAGTGATTCAAATTATGTGTATTTGTTATTTCTGGTCATCTGGTTGTGATATTTGCTATATCAGACAAGGTTGACCTAAATTTTTGTTAGTATTAAGTAATAAATATTGTTAAGTTTTATTGAGTGTTTTGCTTCCGCTGACCTTTAGCCCTGAGTATTTTTACTGGCAACAATCAATGAAAGAACTTTAGTTACGCCTCTCAGGAGTCGTAACAAAATTGGCGACCGTGACAGGATTGTTCTCAGGTGTACTCGGTGTTTTGGTCAGTAGAACGGCACTTGGTTAATTTGACAATATTTCTTTTGTTATTGTAATGTATTACCTTTCTTCCCTGATAAATTGGGTATAATGGAGGATTTTGTATTTGATCCGGCCAAGTTTTTAGGGTCGGTAGACTGCATTAAGCATTTGCCTGTGTTAAATAGGAAAAATTTAGTTGAGTGTGCTCAATGGTTAGGTGTTCCACTGAAGCCTGCGGGCACTAAAAGAGAGGTCCTAATTGCGATTCGGGATAGGATTTCTCATGATTTAGCCGAGGCCGAAAATTTGATAGGCGATAGTAGAGAGGGTAGTGATGGTGAAGGTAGTGTATTTGAGGGAGATTCAGAGGATGAACAAGTGAGCCTGAAAGCGGGTTTAACGCTTCTTGATGATCCTCCCCGAACAGGTATTATTTTTTAAGGTCCCTCCGATTTTACCAAAGCTAATGGGTCAACAAAGACCATTTATTCTATTTTGAATCCTAGGCCAGAGGGCCCTGGCTTCAGTTCCTGTTTTGGGAGAGCCCAAGGAGGAAATAGAATTTAAGTTAATCTGTAAAAGAATAGAATTAAGGAAACTAGAGTTTGAGGAGAACGAGAAGGCAAGGCGTCACGAGTTGGAGGTGGCAAATATAAAGTTACAGATGACTAGGTTGCAGGGGACCAACATGATCAGTTCCCCCAAGAGTAATTATAATGACCGGTTTAATTTGGGTGCCGCTTTAAAATTGGTGCCAGTGTTCGACGAAAAGAGCGTCCCTGAATTCTTCAAGGCATTTGAGAGAGTTGCCACTCGATTGTCTTGGCCCTCGGAAATGTGGACTGTGTTAATCCAATGCAGGTTGGTGGGCAAGGCAATCCGGGTGTACAATGCCTTGGAGGAAGGAATTGCACGGGATTACCAGAAGGTCAAAACACTGGTCCTTAAAGCCTATGATTTGGTACCTGAGGCTTATAGGTTAAAGTTTAGGAATGATAACAAACACCCTTCTCAGTCATTTGTCGAATTTGCTCGGCTCAAGGAAAATCAATTCGACGACTGGATAAAGAGTCGCCAGGTAGTGTCATTTGCGGCATTAAGAGAAATGTTACTCCTTGAAGAATTCAAGAAGGCTTGTAGCAAGGAGTTAAGAGTTCATCTCGAGGAGGTAAAGGTTGTAAAAGTTAGTAATGCTGCCCAATTGGCCGATGAATATTTTTTGACTCATCGTTCTGGGACGGGTAATTTTAGTTATCTGAGTAGGAATGATCCCTCTACTCGTGTAAGTAATAATTTTAATAGAGTAGAACCCTCATCATCCGTTTCTAAAGGTAATACAAGTTCTTTTCCAGGTAATAATAATGTTGGAATCTCTGAAGGGCCTCCTCCTCCACGTAGTTTTGCTAACAGGGGTATGCATATTTCCAGTAACTATAACAATAATAGGAATAATAACCAAGGTTCTGGACGACAAAGAACCTGTTTCTGGTGCAACAAACCAGGTCACTTCCAGAACCAATGCCATGCCCGTAGGAGGTATTTAGAAAGAAATGGACAGAATCCTATTTCATTAATTTCAAACAGGTCTGACTCTAATGATAAGGGTGAAAAACCGTCAGTAGTTAGCAGTAGTGTAGACAGTAATGATAATCCCTCTGCTAGTAATAAGAATTCCTGACTGAATTTTGATAAATATGTCTGGCCAGGTAAAATATTCCTTAAATCGGGCACCATCAATGTAAAGTTTTTGAGAGACACTGGCTCCGCTCGGTCTCTGGTTTTAGGTAAATCTTTGAATGGTTTAAGAGAGTTTTCAGGTAATTATGTTGTTCTGGGAGGGTTCCCGAACACGGTTGTATCTGCTCCATTGGTGGATGTTAGGTTGTCTTTTCCCGGATATGATAGAGTTACAGAGTTGGCCGTTGTCGATAATCTCCCCATCCCTGGTATTGACGGCATTTTGGGAAATGATATGCTAAATAATGAAGGTCGTGAATTATTTCCCATTTTGTCCGTCGAGGCTTATCCTGTTTCTGTAACGACCCGTGACGCGGCCAGAGCTGCTGAAATAGATAAGGATGATGAATTGTTACTTAGTAGTTTAGAAGTAGATGTAGAAAGACCCGGGTCTGTAGATAGTACAAGTAATCCTGTTATTATTAATGCTTTGAAACCTGATTGGGACCGTTCAGCTTTCATTAAGGCCCAGAAAGCTGAATTTAATTTTGAGTTGGGGGATATTAGTGATCTGACTAGGCCTCGGTTTGGTTTAATTCGTAATATATTGTACCGATTTAGTAGACCAGCAAGTGATGATCCGAGTAAGACTTCGCGGATCGAACAAATGGTGGTCCCTTCTCAGTTCCGTGAATCAATATTAAGTCTCGCTCACGATAATTTCCTTTCAGGTCATTTTGGGATATGAAAAACTTTCCATAAATTGGCCCAGTATTGTTGGTGGCCTGGGATGAAATTATCAGTAAAACATGTGAGGTTTGTCAGGTAATGGGAAAACCTAATCAAATTATTCCGAAGGCTCCTCTAAATCCTATTCCTGCTATCGGAGAGCCGTTCTCGGAATTGGTAATAGATGTGGTTGGCCCTTTAACGAAAACTAAATCTGGGTATGTTTATATATTGACAATTATGGATAGAACCTCTAGATTTCCCGAAGCTTTCTCTTTGAAAAGAATAACCACTAAAGTAGTTTTTGAGAAATTAATGAAATTCTTTTCTAGGTATGGTGTACCTCGTGTTATTCAAACCGATTGTGGTACAAATTTCACGAGTAAAATGTTTAGAGGTAAATGTGCTGAACTGGCCATTCGACATATTACAAGCGTTCCGTACCATCCGGAAAGTCAGGGTGTGGTGGAGAGGTTTCACCAAACTTTTAAATCTATTTTAAAGAAAAATTGTTATGAACATGGCAGTGAGTGGGACAAAGAACTTCCACTCGCACTTTTTGCAATTAGGAATCATCCCAATGCCTCCACCAGTGTAGCTCCCTTCGAACTAATTTTTGGGCACAAAGTCCGTGGCCCTTTCGACATTTTTTGTGAAGCATTTGGGGCCGATCGAAGGGGGGATATAAAAGTAGGAGAATATGTGGATGATTTGAGAAAACGTATGGTTAGCGCCCAGAGGTTTGCGCTTGATAATTTAGGTTCTGCACAAAATAAAATGAAAACTAATAATGACAGAAATTCTAAAGCCCGTTCGTTTGAACCGGGGGAAATGGTGTTGGTTTTGAGTATGGAACCTGACAATTTTCTTGAACCTAGGTATAAGGGTCCATGGAAAGTTTTGAGGAAGTTGTCTGAGGTGAACTATGAGATTCAAGCTCCCGGTTCAAGCAGAAAGTGTAGGATTTTCCACATAAACAGGCTGAAAGCCTATCATGGTAAGACCGATGTTCCCTCAAAAGATGTACCGGAGCCAGTAGCTGTAGCTGTAGAAATGCCTTCTCAGGATTCGGAGGATTTATTGAATCAGGTTTCCTCCGATGCACTGTTTAGTAATGTACAGAATTTAGGAATGGTAGAGGTAGGTTTGAAGCATGTAGATCCTCATCAAAGAAAGGATATGTCCAATTTAATATATTCTTTTTCAGATTTATTCCAAGACTCTCCTGGTAGAACTAGTTTTCTCTGTCATGACGTAGATGTAGGTAGTGCTTCTCCTGTTAAACAAAGTCCTTACCGGTTAAATCCAGTAAAGAGGGATTTAGTTGAGAAGGAAATTAGATATATGTTAGAACACGACCTCATTCAGCCCTCCGTTAGTCCTTGGAGTTCCCCTGTTGTTCTTGTGGGCAAAGCTGATGGGAAGTTCCGCATGTGTGTGGACTATCGTAAGGTTAATGCCCACACCAAAAATGACTCCTTTCCTTTGCCGCGTATTGATGACTGTCTCGATCAGATAGGGTCTGCCAAGTATATTACAAAATTGGATTTATTGAAGGGTTATTGGCAGGTTCCTTTATCTGATCGAGCCCGCGAAATTTCGGCATTCGTAACTCCTTTTGGGTTATATGAATGCAAGGTTATGCCATTTGGGATGAAGAATGCCGCGTGTACTTTCCAGAGGCTTATGAATAGGGTCATTTGTGGTTTAAAGGGAACTGGAATTTATATTGATGACTTGGTTGTATATAGTGATGATTGGAGGACGCATATGGTGAGATTGCGTAAGGTATTTGAGGCCCTTAGGTCAGCTGGTTTGGTTATTAATTTAGCCAAATGTGAATTTGGTAAGGCCAAGGTTTGTTATTTGGGTCATGAAATTGGTTTAGGGCAGGTAGCCCCGAAACAAGCTAACCTTGACGCTATTATTAATTTAAAAATGCCAGGTAATATTAGAGAGGTGAGAAGAGTTCTGAGAATGACTGGGTATTATCGCTGCTTTGTGCAAAATTTCTCGGACCTTTCTCAACCTCTTACTAACCTCTTAGAGAAATGAAAGAAATATTATTGGTCTGATCAGTGTGAGGAAGCTTTTAATAAGCTTAAATCCATTCTAATGTCTAAACCTATTTTGACTTCCCCAGATTTTCAGAAACCTTTTGTTATAGCTGTAGATGCCAGTGATGTGGGTAAAGGTGGTGTCCTTTTTTAAAGGGATGATGAAGGCGAGGTACACCCCATATCTTATTTTAGCCGGAAGTTATTGGCGGCTGAAAGAAGGTATTCGACCATTGATGAAGAAGCTCTGGCTCTGGTCCGTACCCTTATGCATTTTAAACCCTATGTGACTAATTTTTCTTTCCCCATAGAGATTTGGACAGATCATAAAACGCTTGTGTTTATTGAGCTTATGAAAGGAGCCAACCAAAGAATTTTGCGTTGGGCTCTCTTACTTCAAGAATTTAAATTGGTAATTAAACACATTAAGGGGTCTGAGAATAAAATTCCTGACGCTCTCTCTCGAAGTGGATAGGTTTGCCTTTCCTCCCTCGTACGCTGCCCTGCTCGTGTCTCTAGTGAGTTAGGATTAAAACTGCTTTTGTTTTATTATAAATTGAGGTGTATTTATGTAATGTCCTTCCTTGATTTTTGGCGAGTTTTGTATGTATAGCCCTAATTTGACATTGATTTGTTAAGTGAAGTTTCGGTGAGGATAGCCACTATACTTGTTGGTGTTGGGTAAACCTTAAGTTATTTATACTATATGTTGTCTCAGCTGTTTAATCCTAGTTTTAATTTTGACTAGTAACCTCTGCATTATTGTTTTTTGTTCCTGTTTTTCTGGTTGTGTATTTTTTGGTAATTTAAAAAAAAAATTTAATTTTTTTTTTATTTCGGGGAGGAAGGTATTAGAGTAAAGTAAATTTTCTATTAAAGTAAATTTTCTGAGTTATTTACGTCAACCTTGTTCTAGTTTTAAGTGGTTTCCACTATAGCTTAAAGTATTTTTAAAGTGTTGTGTTGTTGATTGTTTCTCGCCTACTCCCGCTCAATTACCTTGTTTTAAACTATTGTGCTAATGTTTGTATTTTGTTTGCCCGAGTGATGACGAAAGTGTTGATGTCGGAGGTGGATGCTCGGACAGAAGACAGTTCGGGCTTGAGCACTCCCCCAACCACCTACCCTAAGCTGCTAACGAAATTGAAATATTGGGTGACGACGTTTAGGCTTGTGATTTGGACTACGCTGTTGTGTTGATCCTCGCCTTGGTTTATAGTGTGCAGGTGCTCGTGTCACCTGCGACTCGAGTAGTTCCTTGTATCTACGCCAGTTTAGTGTATTTTGGAGAGAGACTCGCAGGTGTTCCTCTCACTTGCGACTTGCGTCTGCTCTGCCGTTCCCTGACGCTAAGGAGTACCCAGGGAGTTGGCTTCGTCTTTGGCTTACTGGCCCCATCGTCCCTTGTCAGCTGCAGCGGTGTTGGGAGCTTGCTAGCTCGTGAGGTGGCCTGTAGGGAGGCCGTTGCCAGGTAAGACCTTGTATCTCTGTTTATCGAGTAGAGATCGATATACCTGGCGGGTTCTACCCTGTCGTACTGTTCCTGCCCTGCTTGCTGGTAGGAGGAGTGGATAACGGCCTTGATTTTTGTCTCCTCTATATTATTATTTCAAAGTGAGGAGAACTAATGTCTTTTGTGTGTAAGCTAAGATAATTATGTATATATATATTTTGGTGAAGGTTTTTGTGTGTGTTTAGAAGTGTTTCTAGGTAGGATTTATAATTGTTTTCTTGAATTTAGTTTTATAGTAATGTCTGGTCTGGCCAGCTAAGTTGTGGGATCCAAACTAGTTAAACATTTATAATGTTTATTTCTTATATCTTGGTTAGGATTTAGTTTATTAATTTTAGGGAATCCATAGTGATTCAAATTATGTGTATTTGTTATTTCTGGTCATCTGGTTGTGATATTTGCTATATCAGACAAGGTTGACCTAAATTTTTGTTAGTATTAAGTAATAAATATTGTTAAGTTTTATTGAGTGTTTTGCTTCCGCTGACCTTTAGCCCTGAGTATTTTTACTGGCAACAATCAATGAAAGAACTTTAGTTACGCCTCTCAGGAGTCGTAACAAAATTGGCGACCGTGACAGGATTGTTCTCAGGTGTACTCGGTGTTTTGGTCAGTAGAACGGCACTTGGTTAATTTGACAATATTTCTTTTGTTATTGTAATGTATTACCTTTCTTCCCTGATAAATTGGGTATAATGGAGGATTTTGTATTTGATCCGGCCAAGTTTTTAGGGTCGGTAGACTGCATTAAGCATTTGCCTGTGTTAAATAGGAAAAATTTAGTTGAGTGTGCTCAATGGTTAGGTGTTCCACTGAAGCCTGCGGGCACTAAAAGAGAGGTCCTAATTGCGATTCGGGATAGGATTTCTCATGATTTAGCCGAGGCCGAAAATTTGATAGGCGATAGTAGAGAGGGTAGTGATGGTGAAGGTAGTGTATTTGAGGGAGATTCAGAGGATGAACAAGTGAGCCTGAAAGCGGGTTTAACGCTTCTTGATGATCCTCCCCGAACAGGTATTATTTTTTAAGGTCCCTCCGATTTTACCAAAGCTAATGGGTCAACAAAGACCATTTATTCTATTTTGAATCCTAGGCCAGAGGGCCCTGGCTTCAGTTCCTGTTTTGGGAGAGCCCAAGGAGGAAATAGAATTTAAGTTAATCTGTAAAAGAATAGAATTAAGGAAACTAGAGTTTGAGGAGAACGAGAAGGCAAGGCGTCACGAGTTGGAGGTGGCAAATATAAAGTTACAGATGACTAGGTTGCAGGGGACCAACATGATCAGTTCCCCCAAGAGTAATTATAATGACCGGTTTAATTTGGGTGCCGCTTTAAAATTGGTGCCAGTGTTCGACGAAAAGAGCGTCCCTGAATTCTTCAAGGCATTTGAGAGAGTTGCCACTCGATTGTCTTGGCCCTCGGAAATGTGGACTGTGTTAATCCAATGCAGGTTGGTGGGCAAGGCAATCCGGGTGTACAATGCCTTGGAGGAAGGAATTGCACGGGATTACCAGAAGGTCAAAACACTGGTCCTTAAAGCCTATGATTTGGTACCTGAGGCTTATAGGTTAAAGTTTAGGAATGATAACAAACACCCTTCTCAGTCATTTGTCGAATTTGCTCGGCTCAAGGAAAATCAATTCGACGACTGGATAAAGAGTCGCCAGGTAGTGTCATTTGCGGCATTAAGAGAAATGTTACTCCTTGAAGAATTCAAGAAGGCTTGTAGCAAGGAGTTAAGAGTTCATCTCGAGGAGGTAAAGGTTGTAAAAGTTAGTAATGCTGCCCAATTGGCCGATGAATATTTTTTGACTCATCGTTCTGGGACGGGTAATTTTAGTTATCTGAGTAGGAATGATCCCTCTACTCGTGTAAGTAATAATTTTAATAGAGTAGAACCCTCATCATCCGTTTCTAAAGGTAATACAAGTTCTTTTCCAGGTAATAATAATGTTGGAATCTCTGAAGGGCCTCCTCCTCCACGTAGTTTTGCTAACAGGGGTATGCATATTTCCAGTAACTATAACAATAATAGGAATAATAACCAAGGTTCTGGACGACAAAGAACCTGTTTCTGGTGCAACAAACCAGGTCACTTCCAGAACCAATGCCATGCCCGTAGGAGGTATTTAGAAAGAAATGGACAGAATCCTATTTCATTAATTTCAAACAGGTCTGACTCTAATGATAAGGGTGAAAAACCGTCAGTAGTTAGCAGTAGTGTAGACAGTAATGATAATCCCTCTGCTAGTAATAAGAATTCCTGACTGAATTTTGATAAATATGTCTGGCCAGGTAAAATATTCCTTAAATCGGGCACCATCAATGTAAAGTTTTTGAGAGACACTGGCTCCGCTCGGTCTCTGGTTTTAGGTAAATCTTTGAATGGTTTAAGAGAGTTTTCAGGTAATTATGTTGTTCTGGGAGGGTTCCCGAACACGGTTGTATCTGCTCCATTGGTGGATGTTAGGTTGTCTTTTCCCGGATATGATAGAGTTACAGAGTTGGCCGTTGTCGATAATCTCCCCATCCCTGGTATTGACGGCATTTTGGGAAATGATATGCTAAATAATGAAGGTCGTGAATTATTTCCCATTTTGTCCGTCGAGGCTTATCCTGTTTCTGTAACGACCCGTGACGCGGCCAGAGCTGCTGAAATAGATAAGGATGATGAATTGTTACTTAGTAGTTTAGAAGTAGATGTAGAAAGACCCGGGTCTGTAGATAGTACAAGTAATCCTGTTATTATTAATGCTTTGAAACCTGATTGGGACCGTTCAGCTTTCATTAAGGCCCAGAAAGCTGAATTTAATTTTGAGTTGGGGGATATTAGTGATCTGACTAGGCCTCGGTTTGGTTTAATTCGTAATATATTGTACCGATTTAGTAGACCAGCAAGTGATGATCCGAGTAAGACTTCGCGGATCGAACAAATGGTGGTCCCTTCTCAGTTCCGTGAATCAATATTAAGTCTCGCTCACGATAATTTCCTTTCAGGTCATTTTGGGATATGAAAAACTTTCCATAAATTGGCCCAGTATTGTTGGTGGCCTGGGATGAAATTATCAGTAAAACATGTGAGGTTTGTCAGGTAATGGGAAAACCTAATCAAATTATTCCGAAGGCTCCTCTAAATCCTATTCCTGCTATCGGAGAGCCGTTCTCGGAATTGGTAATAGATGTGGTTGGCCCTTTAACGAAAACTAAATCTGGGTATGTTTATATATTGACAATTATGGATAGAACCTCTAGATTTCCCGAAGCTTTCTCTTTGAAAAGAATAACCACTAAAGTAGTTTTTGAGAAATTAATGAAATTCTTTTCTAGGTATGGTGTACCTCGTGTTATTCAAACCGATTGTGGTACAAATTTCACGAGTAAAATGTTTAGAGGTAAATGTGCTGAACTGGCCATTCGACATATTACAAGCGTTCCGTACCATCCGGAAAGTCAGGGTGTGGTGGAGAGGTTTCACCAAACTTTTAAATCTATTTTAAAGAAAAATTGTTATGAACATGGCAGTGAGTGGGACAAAGAACTTCCACTCGCACTTTTTGCAATTAGGAATCATCCCAATGCCTCCACCAGTGTAGCTCCCTTCGAACTAATTTTTGGGCACAAAGTCCGTGGCCCTTTCGACATTTTTTGTGAAGCATTTGGGGCCGATCGAAGGGGGGATATAAAAGTAGGAGAATATGTGGATGATTTGAGAAAACGTATGGTTAGCGCCCAGAGGTTTGCGCTTGATAATTTAGGTTCTGCACAAAATAAAATGAAAACTAATAATGACAGAAATTCTAAAGCCCGTTCGTTTGAACCGGGGGAAATGGTGTTGGTTTTGAGTATGGAACCTGACAATTTTCTTGAACCTAGGTATAAGGGTCCATGGAAAGTTTTGAGGAAGTTGTCTGAGGTGAACTATGAGATTCAAGCTCCCGGTTCAAGCAGAAAGTGTAGGATTTTCCACATAAACAGGCTGAAAGCCTATCATGGTAAGACCGATGTTCCCTCAAAAGATGTACCGGAGCCAGTAGCTGTAGCTGTAGAAATGCCTTCTCAGGATTCGGAGGATTTATTGAATCAGGTTTCCTCCGATGCACTGTTTAGTAATGTACAGAATTTAGGAATGGTAGAGGTAGGTTTGAAGCATGTAGATCCTCATCAAAGAAAGGATATGTCCAATTTAATATATTCTTTTTCAGATTTATTCCAAGACTCTCCTGGTAGAACTAGTTTTCTCTGTCATGACGTAGATGTAGGTAGTGCTTCTCCTGTTAAACAAAGTCCTTACCGGTTAAATCCAGTAAAGAGGGATTTAGTTGAGAAGGAAATTAGATATATGTTAGAACACGACCTCATTCAGCCCTCCGTTAGTCCTTGGAGTTCCCCTGTTGCTCTTGTGGGCAAAGCTGATGGGAAGTTCCGCATGTGTGTGGACTATCGTAAGGTTAATGCCCACACCAAAAATGACTCCTTTCCTTTGCCGCGTATTGATGACTGTCTCGATCAGATAGGGTCTGCCAAGTATATTACAAAATTGGATTTATTGAAGGGTTATTGGCAGGTTCCTTTATCTGATCGAGCCCGCGAAATTTCGGCATTCGTAACTCCTTTTGGGTTATATGAATGCAAGGTTATGCCATTTGGGATGAAGAATGCCGCGTGTACTTTCCAGAGGCTTATGAATAGGGTCATTTGTGGTTTAAAGGGAACTGGAATTTATATTGATGACTTGGTTGTATATAGTGATGATTGGAGGACGCATATGGTGAGATTGCGTAAGGTATTTGAGGCCCTTAGGTCAGCTGGTTTGGTTATTAATTTAGCCAAATGTGAATTTGGTAAGGCCAAGGTTTGTTATTTGGGTCATGAAATTGGTTTAGGGCAGGTAGCCCCGAAACAAGCTAACCTTGACGCTATTATTAATTTAAAAATGCCAGGTAATATTAGAGAGGTGAGAAGAGTTCTGAGAATGACTGGGTATTATCGCTGCTTTGTGCAAAATTTCTCGGACCTTTCTCAACCTCTTACTAACCTCTTAGAGAAATGAAAGAAATATTATTGGTCTGATCAGTGTGAGGAAGCTTTTAATAAGCTTAAATCCATTCTAATGTCTAAACCTATTTTGACTTCCCCAGATTTTCAGAAACCTTTTGTTATAGCTGTAGATGCCAGTGATGTGGGTAAAGGTGGTGTCCTTTTTTAAAGGGATGATGAAGGCGAGGTACACCCCATATCTTATTTTAGCCGGAAGTTATTGGCGGCTGAAAGAAGGTATTCGACCATTGATGAAGAAGCTCTGGCTCTGGTCCGTACCCTTATGCATTTTAAACCCTATGTGACTAATTTTTCTTTCCCCATAGAGATTTGGACAGATCATAAAACGCTTGTGTTTATTGAGCTTATGAAAGGAGCCAACCAAAGAATTTTGCGTTGGGCTCTCTTACTTCAAGAATTTAAATTGGTAATTAAACACATTAAGGGGTCTGAGAATAAAATTCCTGACGCTCTCTCTCGAAGTGGATAGGTTTGCCTTTCCTCCCTCGTACGCTGCCCTGCTCGTGTCTCTAGTGAGTTAGGATTAAAACTGCTTTTGTTTTATTATAAATTGAGGTGTATTTATGTAATGTCCTTCCTTGATTTTTGGCGAGTTTTGTATGTATAGCCCTAATTTGACATTGATTTGTTAAGTGAAGTTTCGGTGAGGATAGCCACTATACTTGTTGGTGTTGGGTAAACCTTAAGTTATTTATACTATATGTTGTCTCAGCTGTTTAATCCTAGTTTTAATTTTGACTAGTAACCTCTGCATTATTGTTTTTTGTTCCTGTTTTTCTGGTTGTGTATTTTTTGGTAATTTAAAAAAAAAAATTTAATTTTTTTTTATTTCGGGGAGGAAGGTATTAGAGTAAAGTAAATTTTCTATTAAAGTAAATTTTCTGAGTTATTTACGTCAACCTTGTTCTAGTTTTAAGTGGTTTCCACTATAGCTTAAAGTATTTTTAAAGTGTTGTGTTGTTGATTGTTTCTCGCCTACTCCCGCTCAATTACCTTGTTTTAAACTATTGTGCTAATGTTTGTATTTTGTTTGCCCGAGTGATGACGAAAGTGTTGATGTCGGAGGTGGATGCTCGGACAGAAGACAGTTCGGGCTTGAGCACTCCCCCAACCACCTACCCTAAGCTGCTAACGAAATTGAAATATTGGGTGACGACGTTTAGGCTTGTGATTTGGACTACGCTGTTGTGTTGATCCTCGCCTTGGTTTATAGTGTGCAGGTGCTCGTGTCACCTGCGACTCGAGTAGTTCCTTGTATCTACGCCAGTTTAGTGTATTTTGGAGAGAGACTCGCAGGTGTTCCTCTCACTTGCGACTTGCGTCTGCTCTGCCGATCCCTGACGCTAAGGAGTACCCAGGGAGTTGGCTTCGTCTTTGGCTTACTGGCCCCATCGTCCCTTGTCAGCTGCAGCGGTGTTGGGAGCTTGCTAGCTCGTGAGGTGGCCTGTAGGGAGGCCGTTGCCAGGTAAGACCTTGTATCTCTGTTTATCGAGTAGAGATCGATATACCTGGCGGGTTCTACCCTGTCGTACTGTTCCTGCCCTGCTTGCTGGTAGGAGGAGTGGATAACGGCCTTGATTTTTGTCTCCTCTATATTATTATTTCAAAGTGAGGAGAACTAATGTCTTTTGTGTGTAAGCTAAGATAATTATGTATATATATATTTTGGTGAAGGTTTTTGTGTGTGTTTAGAAGTGTTTCTAGGTAGGATTTATAATTGTTTTCTTGAATTTAGTTTTATAGTAATGTCTGGTCTGGCCAGCTAAGTTGTGGGATCCAAACTAGTTAAACATTTATAATGTTTATTTCTTATATCTTGGTTAGGATTTAGTTTATTAATTTTAGGGAATCCATAGTGATTCAAATTATGTGTATTTGTTATTTCTGGTCATCTGGTTGTGATATTTGCTATATCAGACAAGGTTGACCTAAATTTTTGTTAGTATTAAGTAATAAATATTGTTAAGTTTTATTGAGTGTTTTGCTTCCGCTGACCTTTAGCCCTGAGTATTTTTACTGACAACAATCAATGAAAGAACTTTAGTTACGCCTCTCAAGAGTCATAACAAATAATAATAATAATAATAATAATAATAATAATAATAATAATAATAATAATAATAATAATAATAATAATAACAATAAAAATAACAACAACAACAATAATAATAATGATAATAATAATAACAATAACAATAATAATAATAATAATAATAAT
>NC_090751.1:70753474-70773474 GCF_036898095.1 Palaemon carinicauda
CTATGATTTGACAGTTAGTCTTCTCTCTCACGAACCCAAAACCAATAGACTCGGATTTTGGCCAGGGTAGATGCACAGAACAAACGTAATTCATTTAAGCGAAAATTATTCCAAAAGGAAAATTAATTTGATATAAATAACTTTTAGATAAACACAAACATTTCATATATGTATGTATATATACAGTATATATATATATATACATATATATATATATGTATATATATATATATATATATACCATGTATATACACATGTATATATATATACCTTATATAAATAATCACACACACACACACATATATATATATATATATATATATGTGTGTGTGTGTGTGTGTGTGTGTTTGCACGCGCGCACGTGTATATCTTTTTTTCCGAGTGAGGATGCTCTAACATGGTGAAAGGATTGCGTATCGCAATGATTAGCAAAGCTGTATTGGTCGGTTTGCTGTGAGCGACCGCACTAAAATCTCCCACCACACCAATCCGCACTGGCCAGAGTGATGATGAAAACTGGCCAAAACCCAGACATGTCAATTGAGGCCTTTGTTTTGCAGTGGATTAAAAACGGCTTAATTTGTTACTGTTGGTCTGTGTGTGTACATTATATATATATATATGATCGGTGAGTATAATACTTTAATCTCTCTCACGTTTAAAAATAAAATAAAACAGAAATTGTGATCATAATATGTAGAGAGAAAGCACCACAATATTGAAACTGGCAACCACCTTGATACTATAGATCAGCCTCATTACGGAAGACAGCATTAATCTTCTCCCAAAACCGGATGATACACACAACAAGATGGAGTGTCAAGGAGTGAGACGAACAAAAGGAGAGGAGAACCACGAGAGGCAGACGCATAAAGGGCTGACTGAGCTTCCTTTCTAATAACCTCCGTAAACCATCCACAACAAGAACAGCGCTCACCAATTTCTTGTACACCCCATATTCACAAAAATAGTGTGTAAAGAAAGAGAAGCAATACAAACTAGTAAAAAAGAACTACTGACACAAACAATACACAACCGTAAATATATAACTCATGATCTTAATATATCAATAGACTCCAGAAATAACAAAAGTTCCTTGCCAAAGTACATTCCTGCCACCTTAAGATCAAAACGAAGACTTAATAAAGATGGGTAATACTTCTCTCTCCTTTTACTTCAAATCCCCCATAAAAAAAAGCACTAACGCTACCACAGTGTTCGTAGTGATTATCTTCACTCGGCAGATTTATCATCGAATGCTTGTTATACGAAGTATTAGCCATTGTTCTAAAGAAAGAATGAACCAGTACCGAGTTGAACAAAATTGAATAGCATAGAACACAACCAAAAGAAAAGACCCACAAGAAGGGAGATTAAGAGGACGGAAATTTCAATGACAAAAGAGGGGCGAAGTGGGAAAACGTGGAAATGACATTTACTGTAGTTACAAAACTACTGTTTCAATACACTACTGTTTGGTCAATTACTGACTGAAAGTACTACGATCAGGCAGAAACAAATCCAGAAGATTCTAAAAGAAAGAAAAGACAGAGACTTCGCAGGAAGGAGAAAATGAATAAAAGGGTGAAGTAGAAAAAAGGACGATGAGAAGAGGAGACTGAGGATGAGGTTTTGTGGAGAATCAAGGCGCGTTATGGAGACGACCACCTCATCCCAACCTTCTTTCACTCAGCCTTCACTTGATTGCGCGCCCCACCACTCCCGAGTTTTACGCCTCCAAGCTCTAAGATATTACGTTGGAAGGGAGGGGGAGGAGGAGGAGGAGAAAGGGGGTCAGGGAGGAGGAAGAAACGTGCTACGCAGAGGGGAGGTGAAAAGACCACACTAGCGATACAAAAGGGAAAAACACAGAAAGGGGGTAAGGGTGGGAAAATAAGGAAGATATCAAGAACCACCCTTAATAGGGGGAACAAAATACATATGAAAATGAAAGACGGAGAAAGCTGCAAGGCGTTATGAACCTGTGGAAGAGTCACCATTTGTAAATCAATCCATATACAGGGAATATAAAGCTCATATTAAATTTACATTTAACTTTTCCATTAATAACAACTATAATAATTCAGTCTGATCATAATATAATACTGTAAAGAGTAATAACTGGTTTACCAAAATCAATTTATTAAAAATTAGGCAATGTTGAGAAAATCATACTTGGGTCACCTGACAATGACCGATGATTTAGGTAAATAAAACCACTTTCCCATCAGTGTGGAGATGAAGGATGAGGGCCAAGAACCTTATTTTTTATACTGTACGTAAAAACCCAAGAAGAAAGGTATTAGCACACAAGAGGGAGCTACTTCTGATGTGAAACTTGTTAAATCTATATATAATAACAGATGAAATGCCGTGTTTCTGGACAGGGTCTCTTGGTTTTAACCTTCAAGTTTTCGAAGTGTTCCCCTGCCTTTGTTCACAAGGACAGTTTTTTTTCTATCTCTCTCATTTACCAGATGAGGGTCAGCAACGCTCTACAGGGTTACATCCCTACTAAATTTCTTCAAGATATTTCTTCCATCCTTTCTTTTAATCCCGGTTATATATTAATGTCTAGCGAGCGACTCCAATGGGTTCACTATCTTAGGTAGCCGTAAATCACAGTGAACTGTCAACCGAAAGGCAGAACAAATAGGCGCAACCGGTGGTAGTTCCTTCTAACGAGCCTTCGTTGTAAATGTTTGAAACAAATGTAACACGGAAGGGATTCCCCCAACGTTCATTAAATATGAAGGAAGGGACTGAGACAGCACTCCCTTGTATGGCAACCAATCTTCAGTGAAATGGCTGATTTCCAAATAATGAAAACTAACTGCATCCAGCATTTAGTGTCAACGTGCATTAAAAAATTTGGCTGGCAAATATGGTACGAGGAAAAGCTATCTGCATGAAATATATAATTGCAATCTCTATCTCGGTCACTTTTGGGAGAGATTTTGCATCTGAATGCCATCCAAAAGAAACTATGAAAAACGACAACTGAATTGATGCTAATGATATACGAAATGGCAATGGATGTAGCCGTATGGGCGTTTGCTGGGCAAGTTGAGGATATAATAGCAGCAATAAGCAGGTGGTGAAGGAAGGGCAATGGGGTCCTCGTCACGCCCTCAAGTGGCTAATTACAACTTGTAGCACAATGCCTCCTCCGCCTCCCCTACCCTTCATTTACCCTAGAAGAGAGAGCGCTACTGATTCCAGTCCTGAGACAGGTCTTCAACCTTCCATCATCACTCGCAATACAGTTATGTTACAAACATACTCGAACGCTAAAAGGGTGTTGATGGGCATAATCTAAATTCCTTATCTTTTCTATTCTCTACATATTAACAAACATGTGACGGTAAGATAACCATAAAAACAGCTTGGAGTTGAAGGAAATAAAAGAAAGTTTAAGGAGAAATGATTCAAATTTAAGGCTAAAACTACTAGGATATATAAACATTAGTTTTCAGGTGGCTATTGGCATTTTCTTTATCAAACACTAATGAATGCTATTTTTAACATAAACTGACTGTGACTATCCAAATGCTGACCCAATTCTTTCCGGGACTATATATAAATCATTACTTGTACTACAGGAGGGAAACTACTAGTGACTTCCCGTGCAGAGAAAGAGAAGGATACATGAAAATCCCATCACAGCCACCCTTTCAATTACAATAGCATAGCCGAGAGAGAGAGAGAGAGAGAGAGAGAGAGAGAGAGAGAGAGGAGATACCTTCTCTCTATTGTATACGAGGAAAAGCCAATAAACAGCAACGATAGCAAGCCTATACCAATCAATCAATGGAAGGTCATTGTCAAACTATGATTGCCAGGTGAGAGGTGGATTCTACCTAAGCATCGTTTTTAGCCTTCACATAGCCACCTTCAAAGGCGCAGGTCATTTGCAGAAGAATGAAGGACACTGGTGAGTGGAGTGAATTGGGGGGAGGGAGACGGAAAGGTCAATATAGCCAGATGTGTCATAAAAGCAACAAAAGATGCAGGGTCGCCACAGGTCCTTTTTAGCAAATGACACAAATGCCAGGAGGCTTTACAATGTAAAACTAGACAGAAGAGGGAGAGGGGGACAAGGAGAGGAAGAGAGAGGTTGTTGCAATGGTAAGGAGGTGGAGACGGCAGGGTGCTACTGGTCACAATGTGATAGATGATATGTTCGCTAATGACGTCATATTAACTCACACCACCATTGAATACAAGTGAGGTGAGGGAGGGGTAGGACTCCATTGAAGCCAGCATTACAGGGCATTTGAGGTTTCTATGCTCTTCTGCTGCGCTTATTGGATTGCCATCATTTCACAAAATTATACACTATTTTTTCATGATCAAAATCGAGAATAACATCAGAATATATCAAGTAGAGTATTAAACCATGGCTCATAGATTGTTATCCTCAAAATCCTTTTGGGTAAACTTGGAAATCCTTGAAATAAGGGTTATGAAACACGACCTACGCAGTGACTCCTTGGCGTAGTACAATTTATTCCCGATCACAAACTGGGGTGCCACTACGTTCCAAGGCACTCAATGTTTACCTCTACGATGAACCACATGTATTGGTTAACGTGAAAAGTTACAGTGCGTAACTTTTCACGTTAACAAAAAAAAAAAAAAAAAAAAAAAACCTTAAGTACAATCATACATATCACAAAACAGCGAACAATTAGTGACTAACAAGAGAAGTTACCAAGTAAATTACTTATAGATAAAGCGTAAGTATGAAAATATAAAAACTAAAACCCATTTCATACGTAATTCAATTCTACTCAATGAATGAATTACAAGTTTCAATACATATAAATCATACAGAAGCTGGGTTGTATGCTAATCCAATTAAAGAAAGTTATAATGCATATTTTGAGAACAATACGACCATCCATCTAGTTCCCAAAGACTTGGTACCATCACAAGCAAAGTTTTTATTTCAACTTACATAAATTAACTGAAAAAGAACGAAAACCGCATTAATGATTATTGACATCAATAATGCAATATTAAAACTTAGCGATTCAAATGTATTTTACGGATATCTAAATACTTTTCTGTTGTGGACACATTAAACTTTGCAACTACAGCCAAGTCATACGATATCTAAATTTTCTTCCGTTTCAACCAGATTTAACATATCAATTCTCTCTCTCTCTCTCTCTCTCTCTCTCTCTCTCTCTCTCTCTCTCTCTCTCTCAGGTAAAGTGCGAGTGGAGTACCAGCTTTAATAGCTAGATATTGAATGGTAAGCCAGCACTGTGGGATACAAGGGGGGGGGGTTACCAGACCCTTGGGGAGAGAGATGAGCAGGGAGTATACAGTAGAAGGGCCACACCAGACAATGCCCCTCCAGAAGTCAGCAGCCGAGGCAGCGGAAGGCAAGAAGCGGGTGGCATGCCCAGGCAGCACAATGGCGGGAACATGGTGCCACTGACTACGTCTTCACAATACTACTCCTCCTCCCGCTAGACCCATTTCGAACCCCCTTGTCCCTTATCACATGACCCCGTCCGACCCTATCCAGGGGAGAAAAAAAATACCTGGTTCTCCCCTCTCCCTCTTCCACCTCATACTACCTGACCCCCACAGCCTTGGGCAAGTCGGGACAGTAGTTCAGAGAAACGTTCAGGTTTTCTTTTGTCTTTGCAGGTATTGTGCCGGTACACAGAGTTGGAAGAACTGCAGGCAGTCAGCAGTCTACTGCCCTGCCCTCCCCTCCGAGTCCTTCCTATTGTGCGTTGCTGGCCTCTGTTCCGGAACCATGTTTGGTCAATCTCGTCCAGCAAACTTCCCCGAGGGAAGTGTGGGGAGGAGAAGGAGGAGGAGGAAGCTAGCAGCTATATACCTAGAGACACCAAAAAGTAAACATTTGATATTCCATCCTCAGGGATCCAAATGCTGCGATAACACATTCCTGGGATGGGTGTTGCATTTGGGTGATCTTGAAAATAAAAATAACCCAACTAAAAAAACAATTTCTGGTATAACAAAAACAAATCAAATCTAAAGGTTCTCCTATATTAAGACTGTTTGTAAGCGAGACATAATCAGTAACTCTTATCACCTAAAAACCATGATAATTACTTGAAACCAAAACTGCCATTTGAATTAGCAGAGAGATTTATTCCCTTGGATAAACTCTTAAGCTTAGTAAAGTTACAGCTAAAAAAATAAGTAATTTATGGAACATCAAAAAAAAAAAATTTTTCCATTAACTAGCATTGATACGCCTCCAGCTTCTCTTCATACAGACTTCCATAAAATAAAAACCTTGTTTCATTTTTTAAAACTACATAATCCAGTACCAAATCTTACCAGTTCAATGTTCATCAATAACGCTACTTTTTTTTTTTTGCATTTGAGCACTCTAAGCCAATAAGGATATGGACAGTTTTCGTGAAAACCTGATTGTTGCACTTCTTTACCAAAACTGAGACCGGGTTCTTAAATATTCTGATCATGTCACCTTTCGATTCTCATTTCATATGCATACACATTGTCTCTAATAACTTTTGTACAACCGTAACCGCCCTTCTTGCTCATCCAACCGGTTCTAAAATTGATCTCACGGCGCTTTTTTTCATGAGCATAACAATTTAGTATTTCAATCTAACAAAACACAATATATATACATATATATATAATATATATATATATATATATATATATATATATATATATATATATATGTATGTATGTGTGTGTGTGTGTGTGCATATGCACACATACTTTTCATATCACTACATGATTTTTCTTAGTTGTCAATATTTTCACACATTTCTCATTCAATACGGAGTATTATGCCAGCTCTGTCATTTTACTTTTCATTTATGCCTCCAAAACCTTTTCTAACAAACACGAGTAACTATAATACTCTATATTCATAAATAAGATTTCATTCAATTTTTTACGCCATTCAATAAAAGAAAAATCTCAGTCCTACTGTGTTCAATAAGTTCGTTACTGCGTAAGAGGATAACACCTCGGAAGTGGATAATGGGACAGCAGCAATGGTTTTCATATTTCCATTGGCTCTTTCTTATTTCAAATGGAAATTACAACTACAATAAGTTTCTAGACATATTTCATTATTCACCTTACAAGATAATCTACATTCATCATCAGCCGTTACTAGTCCACTGCAGAACAAAGGCAACAGTCATATCTTTCCACATGCGTCTGTTTTTGGTCTTTCAAAGCCAGTTCACACAAGCAAACTTTCTTAGCTTGTCAATCTATCGTCTTCTCTTCCTTCCCCTATTTCTTTTGCAATATCTAGGGACCCATTCTGTTATTCTTAATGTCCATCTATTGCCTGTCATTCTCATTTTATGTCCTGCCCATGTCCATTTCTTTTTTTTACATGTTATTACAATATCCTCTACTTAAGTTTGCTCTCGTATCCATGTTGCCCTCCTTCCCATCATTATTCTTTGAGTTATAACTAGCTTATGTTTTAATATTTTAGTAAGGATCTAAGTTACTGATGCATAAGTTAATGCTGGTAGGGCCATCTGATTAAATACTTTTCTTTTTTGAGAAAGTGGCCTTTTACATCACATAATTTCATTTTGTTTAGCAAATACTCTCCATCCCATCCCTATTCTTCTTTTAATTTCGGTTCTGTGTCCTGCATTGCCTTCTCATAAATTAAACGAAGTTTCCTACCCAAAAAGGAAGTGAATTTCCACATAAATAACATTATCAATATGAAATGAGAATCATAATTTGTATCAATATTGTTAATAATAATCTCACAGCAATATTCTCAAGTTAACGGCATGGAAGATTGACCAAATATACGTGATTACGATACAAACTTGTAATAAAGGCACATACACGATTCTGAGAGAGAGAGAGAGAGAGAGAGAGAGAGAGAGAGAGAGAGAGAGAGAGAGATTCCAAGCCAATAACGTAAGCAAAGGAAAAACAAGCAGCAATAATACAAGTTATTTGGACGCACGAAAACAAATTGGAATTCCTTAAAATGACAAAGCAGTTCGCAACAGACATTTTTAGAAGTTGTTAAAAAAGGAAATTACTTCTAAAAGCATCCCTATATAGTATCACTTCATTCGTATTACAAATACTCAATCTATCGTGTAGGCTTCGTACTGAATGAATCACTCACTGGTACTGACATACAGTATGACCTTGTGTCGTTCGAAAGTGTTCTGAGAACTAGGGAAAATACGAAGATATATATGAAAGAAATGGGATTAAATTTTTGTAACAAGTTTTCAATGGGCACTTCATGGAATGCCATCACATATTCTTATTTCTTGTTTTTAAATAAAATCGTGTCAAACAGACAGGATATTGTAGAATATAATCTAAATAGTTTTTACTACTCATTAAAGTTTATATCGTAATACTATATCGAGAGAGAGAGAGAGAGAGAGAGAGAGAGAGAGAGAGAGAGAGAGAGAGAGAGAGAGAAGGGGGGGGGGGGGTAAGGGGTATAGGTGACTTAGGAGTGAAAAGTCTCCCCCTAGCACACTATGGTGGCGTCCTAAACCCCCTGTCAGATACCATCCATCAAGCGGACAGCCTCATTCTCCTGGCACTACAATGACCGATTCAGAGGACAATTCCCCTTCACAAGCCCAACCGAGCTGCTAAAAACCTTAGCTGTTGTTGCTGGTACTGCCATTGCTGTGCCCCGTTCCTCTTTATTTTCTTTTTTTTTTTCCTCTCCATCTAATGCCAATTGCTGATGAGAAGAAGGCTCATGGTGGTTAGAAAACGTCAAATGCCTTTTGTCTTACAAAAAAACGCCCTTTTCCATTTATTTTTCCCCGAGTCCAAAAATTATTACAGTAGTACATGTAGTCAAATTTCAAAAATGTATATTTGGATTAACATTTCAGCAAATTAAAAGTCACAGCAAATCATGAAACCTAGGGAAAGTCTATTTTGCATTATATACATCGGATAAAAGTTTATTTACGTTGACTCTTTGACTAATTTGACATTGAAGTAAATCATAAAACCACAAAAATTACACGCGAAGAGAAACGATGTATGGAATCATAGGATGCCCAAGTTCTACATTAATATGAAAACTCATCCTCATAAAGCATATAAAATTTATCCAAACCTTTTTATGAAAAAAATAAAGCCACATACTGTATATATATACAAAATTAACATAGATAGAAATAAATTCAACACAAATAATAATTGAAGTTGCTGAAAAACAGTTGTTAGGATAAACAGAAATAAAGTGATAAAAACTTATAGAAAGACTATCAATAAGTAGGGTCAGTAGGCTACTTGTATGAGTGACAACTAAGGTATCAAAGGCACTCCAAAGTTTAACATCCTTAGATTGGAAATGAACTACGGACATCATTCCAAGACATGCACGTGATATCTTATTTCTATCTATATATAAATACATAAAGTTTTTCAACGTCCCTTGTTCCGTTGAGTCGATTGAAACATATTATCTTCTTATCACCTGTCAATTGTCATGAATTTTCCCTATCATATATATATATATATATATATATATATATATATATATATATATATATATATATATACTGTATATATACATATATAATATATATATATATATATAGATATAATATATATTATTGTAGATGAAGCAAGGAAGTAGGCAAAAATAAGACATTGGGAAGGTGAGACCTTAATACTATCCAATGACAGCAAGAATACATAAAAGATAGGTCTAAAAGGTGCGATCAGTGAATATTTCGACCCAATACTTATGATACTTAGTGTAAGTTATAAATCGGCTACTATATGGACATTTTCTGCATAAGAGGTTTCAAGATTTAGCAATTGAAGCCTATTCTCTGTTTGGAAAAGGACTTACAAATATGCACCTTAAGAGTATTATTTAGAGAGGGAGAGAAACTAATATAATATCAGGTTTATAAAGTCTGCTGATAAGTGACAAAGTTAAAGATGCAATGATAATGTAAATGAGTAAATAATCAGAGAGAGAGAGAGAGAGAGAGAGAGAGAGAGAGAGAGAGAGAGAGAGAGAGAGAGAGAGAGTTCGCTATTTCTTTATTTACAGTATATCCCATTTACTACTTTTCGTTCGTATTTGAAAAGATATGACAATAAAAATAATAATAAGTATATTATTATGCAAAAGAAACGTTAAAATATCAACTGAATTGTAATTTGATTTACATGCCAAAGCTAACAAAAGATTATTAGAAGAAACCTTATTCACTGTCCGAAATACTATGTAGGTAATATTCACAAAGGAATTTTACAATAATAATAATAATAATAATAATAATAATAATAATAACACCCAATATTTAAAGCGAATCTGCAATCAACAATCCTCAAAATTAGTGTATATATATATATATATATATATATATATATATATATATATATATATATATATATATATATATATTAGTGAGTGTGTGTTAATTATATGGAAAGGAATTCAAACAGCACATGGCTGTCGATATCCTAAAGAATGTTTTGTGATGAATATTTGGGTGTTTTGCTTGATAGCAAACTGAGAAACTGGAATTCTGGAGCGGTTACACAGAGATAGACGATAAAAGACCGAAAGGGGTATAAGAGTAAAAGGGAATAAGGGGGGATGGCTAAACTTAGTTGGAATGGAGCTTAAGGCGATGGTCTGGCCACCGCTATGATAACACACACTCAAACACACACCAAACAAAACCCTGTTTTTCTTGGGGATTAAAACACACGGGGGCAGGGGAAAGCTTCTCTCCTTAAATACCGGATCACCACAGCATTAACCGGGTCTTAAGCATTGTTAAGGGCTTACACACTTCAGGAAAACACACTCATATATAGCATATACGAAACGTACACATTTCTCACTCCAACATCAACAAGAAAAATCATACATGACATAAACAAACAAAACATTCTTAATTCTCACTCCAGAGATGGTGCATAGTGGAACGAATTCAAAATTATTGCCTAGACTACAGCTATACAAATAAGTTCATAAGGATTGAAAAAGGCACCAAATTTATGCATGTTCCATAACCCATTATAGAACAGATAAGGAAATGGGTTACGAAACTAGGTGGAACGTGCGCGGCGCGGCACACACACACGCACAATAACAAAACCCACACTAAATCATGAGGGACTTTGGAGATAAACCTTAGGCATCAACAAATGCAGGAAATTAAGAAACTAGTACGTATAAAACCGCAATACTTGCTCAATTCAATTAATCTCTCCGCTCCCGTACAATAACAATTTTAAAAACTGAAAAAGTAGTTATTGAGGTAGAATACCCATATAAGTTCACTTAAAATGTAGACAACATTAAAGATCAAACTCCCCTTTCTTCCTCCTAGTGCAGTGTGCTATATGTTTATCAGTAACAAAGGTATATAAAGTACATGGGGCGTAGGGCTGATTCTTACACTGTTCACCTACATGCAATGAAATCTCTGAGATCCTCCAGTTTACCGCAATAGCCACCAGGAATTCCACGTCCCCTGTCTCTAAATACTAGACAAGTTCCATGAAATGCTCTGCTAGAAGTTCCTCAGAAATGTAAGAAATTATGATCAAGAGGTATAAAAGTTCTTATAGACTCATTATGAATTCTAATTTCCTCCAACCATTGCGCCTAAGTCAACAATACAATAACTATTATTCTCGTCATTAACACGACCGCAATAAACTGCAACCGTAAAGTTAATATTTTGTGAGATATTTATCACGGAAAACTTGACGACCAGCTCAAAGAGACATTCAATAGCAGCGTCTTTAACCATTACTATTACATTGTCCGTTACATCTCTGTCAGAGAAGAAATACAACGTCATTCTGATTTAAGCTGGGATTCTTATGATCATAAGTCACACACAGAAATGGTCAGATTACTGGTTCATATTTTTCATTCCTTGTTGATTAACTTAGTGAAGCCTGGATAGAAAGAACTAAGTAGAAAAGTAAAGGTTTCCATAGATAAATCTACAGAAAAATCACACCCATTTTCAAGTCATGTTTCCTATTCTGTATATTTCATTCGAAAATCTAGAGTGCTACGATCAAGTAAATAGTTCACCAATGCCAAATGTTTATTTGGAGAACGGAAGTATAGGTTCTAGCTCAACTAGGTATTCTAATAATGCCCAAATATACGGACTCCTCACAGAGCGATTTCATGACCAAGTTATGAAAAAAAACTAATTTTGAAAAGAAAAAAAAAAAAAAAAAAGACGCGTCATTACAACATCTATACTGTAGAGGCATCGTGTTTCGAGTGGGTTCTGATCTTCAATGTGAAAATATGGAGATCTAGATTCACCTAAGACGACCTTTTTTTCATCTTTCAATTGAAAAGAAAAAAATGCCCACATCACTCACAGTCTTCTGGAAGGCTCCTTTGCCCCATCAAAGCCCTTACCTGTGAAAAAAAAAATTCAATTAGTTTCATGGTTCAACGTTAACAACAAGATCTTTAATCACACACACACATGACTCACTATTTAATAAATAAATATGAAAAGACATAAAATGTAAGGATATAATCCCTTGGTTTATCCATGTAAGAACTCAAGACTTAAAAGCATCCACGTGAATTAAGGCAGTTCTCGAAATTCAAATAATCTTATACAAACCAGGAGTAAGAAAACAATCAGAATATCCAAATGTTTATTGCTAAAACAAATAATAATAATAATAATAATAATAATAATAATAATAATATTAATAATAAACCATCAGAGAGAGAGAGAGAGAGAGAGAGAGAGAGAGAGAGAGAGAGGAGAGAGAGAGAGAGAGAGAGAGAGAGAGAGATAGGGAGAGAGAGAGAGAGAGAGAGAGAGAGAGAGAGAGAGAGAGAGAGAGAGAGAGATCCAGTATAAGATTTATACTGTATTTATATTAACGAATAGGCCAAAAGGTTATCACTACAGGTGACGCCAATCACTTACAAATATCCAGATAACATCAGATAGAAACACGAGGAAATGCCTTATCACTAATATTTGGTCCTTAGTTCAAACCTAATAAGTCAAAATAACAAATTTCTGTGGTGAAAATAATCAAATTGACAAAAACTAATTTCACAAACATCACGCAGCCGTGAAAACTTGCTAATGTTTTTTAAAATATTTTATTCTACTTTTTCATTTCTTCTTATATTGTTTATAGAGGCTACTTAATTGTTTCCTTTCCTCACTGGGCTATTTTTCCCTGTTGGAGCCCTTGGGTTTATAGAATCTTGCTTTTCCAACTAGTAGCTTGGATAGTAATAATAATAATAATAATAATAATAATAATACTAATAATAATAGTAGTAGTAATATTAATAATAATAACCATCCAGCATTAGTTTAGGGAATTAAACCTGTCACACAATACAAGCTCACTTCTCGATTACACTATTTTAAGACAAATCAGAATCAATTGTAAACTAAAGATTACTATTATTGTTATCATCCTTAATCACTACAATAATCAGTGAGATATCTTGAAATTTCCATAATTTTGATCAAATATCAAAAATCAAATAAAATAAAACCCTCAATCGTTTTAAGCCTTAATACCAAATACCAGACGAAAACCAAAAGTTTGCCAGAATCCATAAAAATACCTCCTTGAGCCAAGATATAAAATGCTTACAGTAGTAATCTTTAGATGCTCCCTCAGGTATCCCTTGCCCTCCTCATTATCACCAATATGAAACTTTAATGGACTTATCATTATCAAAGATGCTTCCAGATCACCTGTGATAACATTTGGAATATTTTGATTTAAACGAATCATCTTATTCTTTGGTACAGCTACAATTTGCCATGAGCAGCAAAACGCTTTTAAGCTTTCGCATGATAAAAAAAAGTATGTATAGGAATGAATCTCTCTCTCTCTCTCTCTCTCTCTCTCTCTCTCTCTCTCTCTCTCTCTCTCTCTCTCCTCTCTCTCTCTATCTAATATATATATATATATATATATATATATATATGTGTGTGTATATGCACATATATGATAGAATCAAAATATATATGAATACATAAGTTATATACACATATGAGAGAGAGAGAGAGAGAGGAGAGAGAGAGAGAGATGAGAGAGAGAGAGAGAGAGAGAGAGAGAGAGAGACGTTGGTGATGAGAGTCAACATTACCATGCCCTCAACACCATATATTTCACCACCTGTAACATTTTACGAGCGAGCGTTCAATGCCGCCCTAAAACTTCAACAACACACATGAATTTATGAATAAATTTTCCTCCAACAAGTGTAACGGAAGAGCTGAGGAAGAGAGAATAAATAAAAATAAAATTCAAGCTTCATAAAACACGTTTGGTCAAAGCGTACAAAGGCCCTCCCTCCGCTAAAAAAAATGGAAAAGAGTAGGACCCAAGAAAAGATTTGAAGGGCCGTAAATATCACGGCCATTATCTTCTGCGTGGAGGTTCTTCTGTCCCAATTTATTGGGTATTTGGGGGGGTACCTCCTTTATTGGCAGACATGCCCACCATGCAGGAGGTTTTTCGTTTGCTGCCGTGATCCTTCAGCCATGGAATTTAAGAACAGCATTTCGTAAGATCTGTTTGTCAATCGGTAATCTTTTGTGGTGCATTTCGTTGGCAAAGGAGATTTGAAGCTTAACAAACAAATCAATGTCAAATCACCAGGAGGTAAAGATCAGACATCATTATAGCGTGGAAAATATAATTAAATAAAACAGTGAAATTATCTGAAAATTAAGTAATTCCAAATAAAAATTAAGGAAAAGAAATGTAATTCCTGAGAGAAATACATGTTTAATTCAAGATGAAATAAAATTCATTACATTTTGCGTCTACAGAACAAAGAAAAGAGGAAAGTATTCAGATTCAAGTAAAAACAAACACTTGCTAAAGGATTTCATGCCTGAAGGATCAAAGGTCACACCGAACTCATTATGAAAAAAAATCAATTAAAGGTTTCACTGTTCTCCACTTGAAAAGGACACAAACTGCTGAAAACAACTATCATAAGGTTTAGAATATTGTTTCTACATATTATGCTCTCATGGATATACGACCTGTTGAGAGAGAGAGAGAGAGAGAGAGAGAGAGAGAGAGAGAGAGAGGAGAGAGAGAGAGAGAGAGAGAGAGAGAGAGGAGAGTACTCTATTCCCGGATGCTTCAATCCCAATTGAACGTTTAAAAAAGGTAACAAGCGTTAAAACCGACAGGTAACCCATTCTAAGATTCGGCTAAACTTGAATGCTTTGGGAAGATCGATTTATGAATAGGAAATCTTCCTTCAATATTCAAAGATATAGGAGACAAGCAGTTGAATATTCAGTGTTTTAAATGACGCCCTGGTGTTGGTTTATATGATTGAAATGACTTGGCGTAAATATCTTAGAACACTTAATACACTTTAAAAAGTAGCAAGAAATTATGAAAACTTACTGAAATCACATCTTGGTCTGCTCACATATTATATGAAAGAAAAAAAAAAATCCATCAACACGAAACTCATTGATGAAGGGGAAAATGAACTTAAAAACATTACTTTGATTATGACCATGAGCAATAGTGACTCCAATAAAGATGATATTCAGTTATAATATTATGGAGAGGCTATAATGTTTTTAGAGGCCAAAAAGATCAAAACGATGTAAATGAAAACGTTTTCATATGATAAATCACATCTTACTAACAGCAATAAACTGGACAGCTTTATAGTTAACATTTACTCCACCATTACAAATATCCGTTCCGTGGTAGTACACTATATTTCAGAGTTTACACATCAATAAAGACTCTGGCTCGGAATAGTATGGAAGAGACTAATAATTTGGCAAATGATCCAGCCTTCATGGCCAGAATTACAGGCCATTCTTATGAAAGAACTACACTCTCTCTCAACAACTGCAAAATGCGCTTAATCTTTTGATCGATCAAAAATATTGGCACTAGATGAACAATATTCACCATATCAAATTTAAAACATCACAGCCAACTTAAATTGGATTATGTATGATTATGAAGACAATATCGAATTTACCCCTTTAGTTCTTAAATATTTCTTAACGCAATATATATTATGAACACGAATGTTTGTTAAGTTGTCAATATTTATTGAGTGGAACAATTAATCATAACATATTTGTTATACTTTACACAATCTGAGATCGTTTGTCTTTAAACATATGTAATATTAATCAATTATTGTACATTATAAAAAATATCGCATGCATAATAATATTAACTCAGTATTCCTTAAACCTCGTACAAATAAAAGTCATACTTCCTCAGAGACCTCAAAAGATCACTATTGTGTCAGGTAACCCAATTGTTAATTATTGTGTTATCTAACTCCTTTATATAATCTTAAAACTATGTTTTCAATACTTTAATAAGAAAATAACACCATACGAGGTACAATTTTATTCATAATATGATAAAAGACACAAGAAATAGTCTTAAAAAACATTTCTGTGCAATTGCTACAGCTGTGAATAATTCTATCCAAATACTAATATAGACATAAACTGAATAAGATGCACTGCTGAAGAAATACATGACAACCCGACCCTGTTCAACTAGGAGTATTCCAACAGATGAAATGATTCCGTTGTTGTGGTTCTTACTTGTGGTAAGTAACTCAAGGAATTTTAAAAAGAGGAAAGTTACTTACGAAAAAAGTGTGCGATCATTCAAGACCCGACCTCACCTTGCACAAGTCTGATACGACTTAAAATCAAAGGAAAATTCATGGGAAGTACAATGACAACTTAAGGATGGTCGCCTTTCATGCACATAAATGCATGGGGATGATTCACCTGTGGCAAAAATGACCGAAGTTTCTTAATCTGAGCAGGGTTGGAAATGACAAAAGATAAGCATGACAGACTCGCTGATGGACTATGCACAAACGAGGGACAAACGAATACAAATTTGCATTTACCACAAATACCCAATTCTTAAAAGCAAACTGGTCACTCTACATGAGCTTCCAACCCAAAATAAACTGGTAGCAAACATAGAAAAATTCTGTACATAGAAATTAACTTGATGCAAGCATAAAACATCAAAATGCCTGTATTACACGAGAGAGAGAGAGAGAGAGAGAGAGAGAGAGAGAGAGAGAGAGGAGAGAGAGAGAGAGAGAGAGAGAGAGAGAGAGAGAGAGAGAGAATATTTCTTCAAGATATCATTTGGCGTACTGTGCTTAAAGGGGCGTGGCACCGAGTGGCGCCAGTAGCTTCTTGTGGGAGATGGATGGCGCCACAGGACAGGCTGGCGTGTTCACACCTACACGCCCATTATGCCTTACCCCCACACCCCCGTCCCCTACCACGATAAGCTTCCCCAAAAATGATAACATTACTACGCAGTCTACCTGTCTCCAATCTATCCACATTAACAAAACTGTTACAGAGAAAGGAAATCAGAAAGACTTAAAAACTAAGAAACCCTCTCCTAAGAGAAAGAAGTCTGCCCACAGAAAACAGTAGCTACGTCACACCAAAGAATTAAGACGATTCAAAAAGACGTTCCCAACTAGATTAATTCCTTCCTTCCCAATTGGATTTCGACGGAAGGGGCGCCAGGGGAGGACACAGCAGGGGTTCGAAGGTGGGATGGTGTTGGGACGGTGGGGGAAGGAACTGTGGATGTCTTGCCTGCCTGCAGGATCTACACGCTCACAAAATAAACACCAGTGCACGCACGGACAAATCAGCACGCACAAGGTTTTCTTGGAACACCGAAAATACAGTGGTTGAACCAATCGAGGTCACTGACACAATGCACGCACACGCAAACTGCGCACCGAGTCTCTCCACCGTCATTCCTAACGTTGAACAACCTCACACAACAACAAACAGGGCAATTAAAAAACCCCACACCATTAATATGATCTACGTGGATATTTAGTATACGTTAACTTTCATTGGATACAGAATAATAAACCAAACTAATTTTTTTATTTCATTACTTCCGCTATTAGCATGAAACTGAATTAAGTTTAAAAGAATAAGTGTAAAACTAAAAAAAATGGTAAAATATAATTATAGAAGAGTTATTAATATATTGTGTATTTACTGACCATAGTACGAAAGAGTGGGTCAACAACCAACAACAAAAGTTTTGAAGGAGGGAGTGACGGACGTCCCTACCACGCCCCGAAATTCTCTGAAACACCTCCAATAGCTGGGCTGGCCATCAATCATCGAGCAGACATTCAGGCACCACTTCTATGCCACTGTGTCACACTTCTTGTGAATCCAACCACTCCCCCAGCCCACCCCATTGTACCTTCCCGTGAGCAGGCATCAATGCCACATATACCACACACGAACTAGTCCATGAGAACGCAATATTAGGGGACAGGCATAATTCGACACTGATGGTATTACGTATTATATTGTGTACACACTCAACGGACAATCCATTTCAAGGGGACAGGTGTAAGATACATGAACCTATCATTTCAATCATACAAAATAACCTTTACAATAATTATGCAAACTTCAAATCTAATTAATCACCATACCACCATTCAATAACAAAACCTACAATTGCGCTATTGAATCTAAACACAATTTTCTCTATAAATTGAAGAAAAAATTGGATAATAAAGCTAGCCGAGTGTGCACCTTCCAGGCGCGAAAAGGGGGTTTCTGTCAAATGCATTACCAATTTGCTAAGGGTTTTACATAAGAATTTATGTCAGTATTGATAGTAATTTTCTCCTCTGTAATAGCATATAATTATCAGTACACGTGAGCAACAATTATATTCAATTATCGATCATTATCACGTGGAGCCATGTTTTGTCGTGGTATACTGCAACAATTATTATCCATTGCCATCACATAAAATAACGTTGTAATGAAATCAATAACGAAATATAAACGCTTATTAAATAGTATACAGTTGTGATGTAAAAATGCAAAAAAGCTAACATAAAACTATAAACTTTATCCTATCTAAGTAACTGAATTACATTACGATAGCAATTTAAAGAAACAAAAAGTAAATTACCCTATTACACACTAATATATATATATATATATATATATATATATATATATATATATATATATATATATATATATATATATATATATATATATATATATATATATATCCTTTCCCGAGTCGGGAGACCTTAACGTGGTGAAAGGGTTTGTGTATCGCCAAGATCAACAAAGCTGTACTAGACAGGGTTTTCCGTGAGCGATCAGACAAGTCTCCCACCATCACCAATCCACAATGGCCAGCGTGATGATGAAAACTGGCCAAACCCCAGACATGAATAAGAACATGTCTTAGGCCTTTGTCCTGCAGTGGACTAGGAAAAGCTGCATTTTTTCTTTTATATATATATATATATATATATATATATATACCATAGATAAATATAGATACATACACTTTCGATGTACTGTACTCCGATGATTACTGAGGTATAGACCAAAATGGTACTATTCCTATTTAGAATAAAGACTGCTGATTTCTTAGCTACTAGGTTTCTGTTATATTTCTCAAGTTAACAAGAAAATGTCCTGTTTACCATTTGGTCGCGTAATCCATTAGGAAAATGTATTTGTGGTGGCTCTAGCTCTGCTGATTACTGCAAACTTTTCATGAATCGCATATTATCTAATGTTTTTTGGTGTCTTTTGGCAAAACGTCTAAATACTGTAGGTCGAATATAATAATTTGTTCTGAAGTTTGCCGTTTGGATTTCGCAGGTTCCTTGGAACACAAGATAACTTTCTTACAATTCCAATGCTGTACAGAAATCCCGCGATTGTGGTCAGGAAGATTTTATGATTGGACTTGATTTTAGTGGGGACAGTGTTAATCATAGGGGTCTTGTTTTCAAATTTAAAGTGGTTGAAGTAGGTGGGTCTTTTGTTAGCATTATAATTTTTAAGTATTAATAGTTGATGATGGTGACTGTTGAAAAGTGATATCTGATGTTCCGCATAATTATGTGGTTTGAACTAGAAAGAAAGCTCGTTGCACAT
>NC_090751.1:70780974-70790974 GCF_036898095.1 Palaemon carinicauda
AGATATATGAAAATCACCCGTTGTCAACAGAACGTAATACTTCCACAAAGTATAAATCACTGGACGGATTCAATACTTGATATTTTTGTGCAAGGAACCATGTAGGCTTATTACAACTCCTAATGATATAATAATTGTCCATTTATCTCCCCGTTAACACGAGTTCTGTTAACCCGATTTCAAAATTACACAACACAAGTTCAAATTTATTTAGATATATTCTGTTAACACGAAATGTCCGATGTTACACAAGTTGAATTTCCCTCCTAAGAGCGAGAGCGCGAGAGAGAGGTTAATAAGTATCTCTTCAAGCTTACAACAAATAAACTTTAGTTTTTCATGTAGTACCAAAAAAAGTAATCTAATTTTAAATTATAGGGCAATAGTAAAAAACAAACTTAATTATTACATTTACCAATATTTATATTCAATATCTTTGTTTACTTCACGTATGTAGATGACTGTGGATCGTCGGCGTCAACAGCCGATTCGTTTTTTGTTGTTGTTCGATACCAATTTTAATAAAAAACTGGTCGAGATTTCATTGAACAGGGTTCTTCTTTTTTTCCAGGATTACGTGATAGGGAGCAAAACCATATTAACAATACTCTGTTAATTATATGTGAGCTTAATCGTGATACTGTCGGGACCTTGAAAACAGCTGACAACAAAACCAAATTAAAAACAATCAGTAATTGCTGATGTTGAAATACATCTTGAACTGTTAATAGTAAAGTATGAAAATGATTCCACGAAGTTTAGATAACATCGAAAACCAGGATTATTTTAGACATCTTTCAGTTCATACACATTATGTTGTCGGCAAAAGCTACAGATCAGTTGAGGAAATCGAATGACGTGTTAATCCCTGCCTACGATCGAACATAGATTTAAGCAAAGTAAAAGTTTATATTGTGTGTAGTATTTATCTGACACTTTATAAAGAAACGAATATTTCTGTTAAATCTGTTGTGTGTGTATAGTAAGGCACCTAAGAGAGAGAGAGAGAGAGAGAGAGAGAGAGAGAGAGAGAGGAGAGAGAGAGAGAGAGAGGAGAGAGAGAGAGAGAGAGAGAGAATGTATTCACATGATAACTAATAATAGCTTTAAGCGAAATGTATGAAAACTATATAAAATTAATTGTAAATGAATAAGCATGACATTAAACAGAAAAAAATGTGCCACGATCTGTTATTTATTTATCAAAATGAATGAAAAATAAATTGCTAATGTGTATGATACACATACTGTAGTAGCATTATGCGTCCCTACATACCAGAAAGTACTGTTCATTGTTTTTTTTAACTTGAATATGTACTTATTGATATAAAATTAGTTGTAAATAAATAATTATTAGAATAAAAGGAAAACTGTTGATATTTTATTTAATTACCGAAATAAAAGATAAATAAATCGCTAATGTGTTTGATATGCATACGCAGTATCATTGTGAGTTTGTACATACCAGAAAGTACTGTTCATTGTTTTTTCAACTTGATTATGTACTTATTGATACATAATTAAATGTAAATGAATAACCATTAGACTGAAAGGAAAAATATGTTACAATCTGTTATTTATCTACCGAAATGAAAGAAAATAAATCGCTAATAACTTGGATATGCATACGTCGAAGCTTTGTGTGTTTGTACATACCACGCAGTACAGTTCATTTTGATTTTTAACTTAATTACGTATTTATTGATATAATATAAATTTTAAATAAATAATCATTAGACTTCAAGGAAAAATATGTTACGATCTGTTATTTATTTACCGAAATGAATGAAAAATAAATCGCTGTTGTGTTTGAAATGCATACGCCGTACCATTGTGCGTTCGTACATACAATAGTTTTGTTTATTGTGTTTAACTTAAAAATATACTTAATGATATAAAATTTATTGTAAACAAATAATCATGAGATCCCAAGGATAAAATATGAGAGAGAGAGAGAGAGAGAGAGAGAGAGAGAGAGAGAGGAGGACGGGAGTGAGGCAGGCGACAGCCGACAGTGGTGATGAGAGTGATACGTCATTGTGTGACTGTACATGGGTAATAACTTATTTTACTATAAAATAAATATAAGTGGAATAAAAATGTATGTATTTATTGTTTCTGTGACCTCCAAATATATTAATAATGTGTTTGTTCAAGTTTCATAGTAACAAAATCTCAAAATAGACAGACTTTCCCGGTGTCCAGGAACGTAACACTCCCTACTACCATTATTTCTTATGGAAAAATGATGTTCCGTTAACACGATTTCCATTAACACGACCTCTCCAGGAACGTAACCCTCGTGTTAATGGGGAGTTAACTGTGTATATATATATATATATATATATATATATATATATATATATATATATATATGTGTATATATATACATATATATATATATATATATGATAGATATATATATGAGAGAGAGAGAGAGAGAGAGAGAATTCTGAAGACCAAAAATATAAATCAGTTTGCAAATAGAAAATAGAGAAATGGAAATCTTAAGAAAACTGGCAGACAGAAAATGGCGAATTCCTCTGAACCAGTATAGTCTTCAGAAGGGATGACGGAACGGGGTGCACGAAAACTGACCAAGTAAAGAAGACCAGGGAGAATGAAGTGGTCAAAGGCAGCAATAACGATACCTACAGAAACGGTACACAGAAAGAAGAGGCTTGAAAGAAAACTAGAATTTCGCCAACAGGAATGAAACGTATTTGGAATTGTACAATATCGGGAAAGCAAAATAAGAGGCTGAAGATAAGAAATAAAAGCTGAAGATTTTAGATAGTATAAAATGAAAAACAGGGAAACAATTCAGGTCCAAAGGTACCGATATTCTGACAGCAGTGAATACGAACGATATCAAAGACGAAAAACAATGCATAGTTAATTTCGCCTCAAACTCTAAGCAGGGCAACAACAAATAGCATCGAAACTGTAGATTACAGAACGATCAGTGTCTACCCAAATGCAACAGGCATTGCCAGGATCTCCTCCTAAAATCGAGAAAAAAAACTTCGTATTTATGATATAGACTACTTTTAAGGAAGAAATTAAAATTAAATTCAATAATAGGAGACAGGTGAAAGAAATCATTCATTATGAAATAAAGCGGTAATCAAACAAGACAAAAACTGCATCTGCAGAAAAAAAATCAACAGTAGTTATTCTGAATGAGTAACATGACTATTGTGTAAGAAACTTTTTGCATAAAAGACAGCTGACCCTTAGCTGAAAGTTAGGCATGATGTGTTAAGGTTATCACACTTGCCTAGTAGATCAAAATAAAAAGATTAAACTATCATTCAATTGTAATAATAATCATTGTAGTTTCCATATAATTTCATATTACTAGGCCCTATATAATTATGCAAAATGATGGTATGTCGGTCCCAGCCTCTGGGCGAGGATGGCTTGTCACGAAGGTGGAGACTTGGCCTCGACTCTTATTTGGTGCACTAGAAATATTACCATACGTCAGTTCACTCACACAAATAACCATAAATCATATAAATGATAAAGACTTTTTACTGTTGTTAGGATTATTTTTCGATGGCATGAACAAGGTCTGAAATAAATAAAACTACTAGTGGTAACAACAATGTTGGCTCTACTCAAGGAGAGCTGGAAAGGGTTTATTCATAATCAATTTCTTCCATAACATCACGAAAATGAGAAGTCTCAAGTTGAACAACCATGGGGTAAGTTAGCCAGGGGAGGTCCTTTTGTCATATCCCCCCTCCCCCCTTAAACCAGTCTAATATGATATAGAGCTTAACACACTCAAATCTTTTGTTCAGAAAACTATTTCTATACATGCCTCATTTGACTTGTAAAGGCACGCAGTCTTCTCATATTTCCATTAGTATCACAATTACTAATGTGAGCCTATGCACATCAAATAAGAATTTTAGGGAATAGTTTACTGAACTAAAGTAGTTCAGGGAGTCAAGCTCTCTTATATATGACTAATCTTACCTTTACATCTAAATTTTGAAAAATGAACTAAATATTATGCTTTAACATTTCTTATGGGGAAATTAATAAATGATATCTCATGGCTATACCCCCAAGAGTGTACAACTTAAGATGTCACATTTCCGTTATGGATGAAGATGTTAATTGTAATAGTTATACAGATACCCCTTAATCAATATTATGAATAAAACCTTTCCAGCTCTCTGACTACAGGTCGATATCAGATTGGATGACCACCCTGGATTATCAAACAGCATCGCTATGTAAATCACGATACAAAGCAAAATAAAGGAATGACACCCATAAGAGCACGTCACGAGCACGGCACAGGAATATTTTTTTTCCGCATTTACATAAATTGTTAAGAATTGTTAGGCCATTCTCGACACTCCCTCCTGACGGTGAAAAGACTGAGGAGGAGTCAACGTACTGCTGGATGACTTCATTACTCGGATGACTACTAAGACAGCGCTGTAAGAAACGTATTGCAATTGAATATCAATACTATTCCCTTTAAGACTAATTATAAAACAACAACAATAGTAAAACGTATTGCAGTCACTAATGCAAACCAGAGTCTCTTTCCTCTATGCCATGCCAATGCACCAACAAGGGACTGGTGGAAGGTGGGAGGGGTGATAAAAGCAGCCCCATCACCCAAGATAACAAAGTTACCCGATAAAATGATCCAAGAGTGAAGTGTTGATAGTGAGTCGCAGCCATTATCATCCTAATTATACCAACGTATTACTGCATTCGGACAGGACCCCAGTTTTCTTTGATCTCCAGCACAACCACGGAGGGGAGGTGGGGAAGGCTAAGCCAAATGTCTGTGGGGAGGGATGGGAGAGGGGGTCGGAGGAGGGCACGGCCTGTGCGTAAAAGATGGTGAGGGGAAGCTTTCCCGCTTATAGAGAGACTTGAATTTGAGTTCACATTTATTCCCTTCGCTCTCTCTTTGGTTTCTACCTTACCCCTTGTGAGCCATTAACAAAAACGAAACCATTATATAACTTCTTTTCTATTTTTGTTCTTTCAGCAAAAAAAAAAAAATAAAATAATGGAAGATTATATCAAAGTGAGCCAGAAGCTAAGGACCTCATGAAATAAAGCATATTTCACCTATAAATGGAGTGATAATATATCTGAACAACGTGAAAAATACGGATTAGAAAATGAAAATAATGTCGACTGTGGTGAGAGGCCAAAAATGCCCCTATGGTGCACGGGCGCGGAATGAGTCAGTCCTTGTTTTAGTCAGACAGACTCCTTTGAAGTGATGCATTTACCCGCGAGAATTATTCATAGCGTAGCTTCTGCAAACACAGCCCCGCACAGAGAGAGAGAGAGAGAGAGAGAGAGAGAGAGAGAGAGAGAGAGAGAGAGAGAGAGAGAGAGCGTTGTCTAAAGAAACGTTAAACGTTATAAAATGGTTTGAAATAGCTCTACAGTAGGGATCACGGTTCCTAAAATCAAACTCCTATTAAATACAACAATGACGATAAAACCTTACGAATGTAAAAACCTGGAGGAAAGACTGAGAGTCCGAGAAATGACAAGAACTTTGAAGAAGAACTGACCACTTGATATTTCAACGACATCCAGTGTGAAAAGCCCTCAAAAAGAAATCGATACAGTTGGAACAAACCATAATCTTGTCATTAAAAACAGCAAGGGGTTGTTGTAAGATAAACCGTTAACACCAAAACCAATATAAAGAAATGATGAAAAAAGTATAAACTATATAAAGACGGGAAATATCTACATCAACTTTATTTTCTGCTACAAATTCACCACATGCGTGCTTAGTGCTGTTTGAGGTTGGGGGTGTTAGTTCTGGTGGTACTGCCTTCTTCCCTGGAGCTGATCGTAAAGGTCCAAACACTTACTTTTCAACATGAAATTAAGCTACTGAATCTATTTAGTGATAAAAACAAATTTTGGTACAGCATTATTTTATTAGTTCAAAATCTAGTTGCTTGGAGTATGAAAGCGTACAGGTTTGAGCTAAGCTGGTTTATTAGTAAAAGGAAAGGAATTAAATCAAAAGAATAACGTTGAGAACTATCTTAGTACCCCCGTTCGCAAGTTTCATTCCTACGGACAGTACGATCATCCTTCAAATAAATGCAAAGTTGACAATACCGCCTACTGGAAAAGTCCCCGCCAGGCGCTCTGCTGGACTGGGGTTCAAAACCAGCTTATTCTCGACAGTTTCTTGTAGTGTCTACAACCTGAAGATTCTTTTGAGCTACGGACGGGGGGCGGTGGAGGGTTGTGTTTGAGCCTATAGGTATACCTGCTGAGTCATCAGTAGCCATTGCCTAGCTCAACCTGGTCCTAGATTGGGTGGAAAGGGGCATTGATCATATGTATACTGTATATGGTCAATCTCTAGGGCAATGTCATTGTCGTTTGCTTCTGACGTTCATGATCGACCTATAAACCTAAAACGTTCCACTATTATAATAATAATAATAATAATAATAATAATAATAATAATAATAATAACATTTATTATTATTATTATTATTATTATTATTATTATCATTAATATTATTATTTGCTTAGCTACAACCCCAGTTGGAAAATCAGGAAGCTAAAGCCTTTTTTTTATAGTGCTTCCATAATGTGAATTTGACAATTAACATGGAATACGTTGTGTGCTATTCTAAACACCTAAGACTATATACGACAAACAGATCTTGTAGATTACTGAAGGGCACAACATTTCCATGTGTGATAGCACCATGAAAACAACTCTAAAAGTGATTAAATAATATGGAGGAGAGATATGACTGATGACACAAGTGCCAATTAAATTAAGCATAAAAAAAACATGAATGATTAAACAAAAATTCAAGAGCTGAAAGGATTGAATACGAAGGAAAAATGAAAAGAGACCTAAACTCTGAAACCACAAGCTCTACCGAAAACACTCTCACACGCGCAAGCGCGAACACACACAAACCGCGCGTTTTCAATTGGGGGATTCCGAGCGGGTATTAGATTATCAGTTCTAGTTAGCGATTCCCTTTGACTCAAAGCAAAGGGATTAATAATCTACTGGGCGCATCTTTTCGAGTAACGGTTCCAAAAGGGTTTCCCATCTTGCTCCCCAATGCACTATGCATGCGGCCAGCTTGTTTAGCTTGGGATCCAGCTTTTGGCCTCTCCTCTCTATATTTCATGAAATTACACTCACTACGAATCATCAACGCCAAGAATGTAACTTGCCAGTGAATTTTCTTTATTACACTAAAATGACATTTAAATTGAACTCCTAACATTGTGAAATTAAGTAAATAAAAATAAAAATAAAAATACCTTACGCCATGTGGCACTGTTTCTTACAGAAGGATAAAAATAGTTGTATAACGAAAATGTACAAAGTTTCAATTCTATTAAAAGATGCCTGAAACTGTTGAATATAACTTACGTAAAGTTTTCAACAATAAATAAAAAAGTTTTAGAATCGGAGATACAAAGAGATTAATTTCTATTTTGAAAATAGTTCTTTAAAACGACATTATAACGTAAATAAAATGAACTAAAATTGTATTGGAAATACGTGTAGTAAGTGGAGAATAGCTTGTCAACTCAAAGAATACTTTCTTTATACTCGAACACTCGAAAACATTCATACACCTTGAACAAATGGATTCAACAGGAAGTTGGTTTTAAGAATATCGTAGGGAAACCGATTTTTTTTTTTGTCTTCTCTTTATTTCTTTCTTTGAATAAAAAGCAGCGAGTACTATTTCGTTTGAGCATGTTGCGTCCATAAGCATTTGTCGATAACATCTTTGATCTTCAAACGGTGCAACTCTAAAGCCACTTTCATATCATTCTCGCCGACACAAAAAAACAGGAAATCTAACATTCAGCTTTGATAATCTCTCATGACGCAAGAAAAAAGGGAACGATGCATACCCACGCACGCATACGATGGGTAAAGTAAACACACACACACACACACACACACACACAAAACAAAAAGGTTAAACAAATGCTAAAGAGAACATTTTAGAAGTGCTGTTGCTAACGAGAGAGAATTTATGATCTACAAGCGAAGTATAAAAAGAATACGAAAAAACAACAATTAACAGTATTTTTTGTCTCTAATGGTGAGCATTTGCATTGACGGTGCCCATTTAATTACCCAACACAACGATCCACTGCTAAAATTATATACTTAAACTACATGACGAAAATAAAAACTCAAAATTTACAAAATAGTCCACACTTACAGTTCAGAATATTTTGTCATAATTCTCGTTTCAGATATTTACAATATGTAAAATATTCTACAACAGAGAAATTATTAGTCGTACAGAAAAAAGATGTGAACGAACCAGAAATTTCAAGAACATAAATCTATGACCTTGAAATAATGAAAAAATACAGAAGTTAAATTAATGAGATGAAGTCCAAACGATTGATTTTGAATCTACAGAGGTTCACTCCAGGAAAGGAACAAGAACAGTATTCCAGAATTTTACCGTAAAGGGTACGAGAGATTTCCTGGAATGGAAATGAGAAAGCATGGCATTCAAATCAAGAATAATCAGACAATAGTAATCATACTACTTTACATAAAGTTTGTGTACCCATATCAAACAATTAAAAGCAACAAGTAATTTCATGCACAATGGACTAGGTACCATACAAGAATTCTGTCGAGAGAGAGAGAGAGAGAGAGAGAGAGAGAGAGAGAGAGAGAGAGAGAGAGATAACTGTAGGAAAAGATACATGAAACGACCAAGGTAAAACAAGACAAGGAAGGAGTATTTCTTTTAGGCGAACTGGAAAGAAAAACACAAAGGGAGAGGGTGCGGAGACGGCAGCAGAATGCTGGCGAGAAAAAAGTAATGAAATATCGAAGGCTTGAGACTGGGTGTGATGGCAACCTGTCTACCACGTGCAACAAAAGCAATAACCGAGCGACCTTATATGGAAATTGAAGAGAAGGCGAGCAAGAGGGGCGTCCTAAAAAGGATAAAGGATGGTAAAGGGGTACAGACGAAGGGAAGTAAATTGGACATGGATACATAAAAGGTTGCATTTCTTTGATCCGCAACATAAAAAGCGCTCTCACTGACCCAAGGAATCTCAAATCACACTTGCAAAACAATTTGCTACCTAATACAAAATATCCATAGGTACACATGGGCGCAAGCGCACACAAGACTTCCCTGTAAATGGGAGCTCAAGCGAAATACTTGAAGGCGCCACTTCAAGATAGCATCGTTGAGAGATGAAGTTCGTTTCCCAATTCACTTAGTCAGTTCCTCTCACTGTATCTCTCCCAGTGGTCTAGCCCTCCCCCCTTTCTCATGGGAGAGAGACAGGTCCCCTCCAGGCACTCCTTCCAAGAGCCCTCCCCATCCCCCTCCACTGCCATTCCCTTGGAAAAGTGAAAAGCGACAATTTCTTTAGTGGCTATATGATATAACCACTCACCCTAATGGTGTAACAGTAATTACAGTGGATAGGTACTCGTACGGATTCCCCTGAATTACTACTGTTAGCAAATCTTGGACGGTTCCCTCCTTCAACCCGCTATCTAGGTCTCACTCTATTGTGAACCTCCATTTCCTGCTCTTCAACTTAAAAAAGAAAAATTACTTAGGCAAAACGACATCCTCCGACGACGTCTCGCTAATATTCTTCTCCTCTTTTTCGATTTCATAATTTTTCGCTCGTAATTTTAAGGTAGGTGTACAACACCAAATCTGAATTCACAAAAGCGAGCAGAGGAGGAAGCGCTTTTCACATAACGTCGTTTCAGAATGGAGTGCATCATCCATTTAAGGTAGTCGCAATATTCAAGGAACTTTTAACCACTTCAAGTTATGTGTAACAATTCGAGAAGGGAAAAAAACGGAAACGAGATTTAAATGTTAGAAATAAAAATAAGAATCCAACCGAAATTCCAACAAAGAAAGATGTGGCTCTTTACCAAATAAAACCACACGAGCACAAACAAACCGGCTGAGTATATACTCAAGCT
>NC_090751.1:70793474-70833474 GCF_036898095.1 Palaemon carinicauda
TGAAACTATAAGAGAGCTTACACGAGTACCGTATGTGGATGAGATCAAGGTAAGGGGTAGATAAAGATATGGTTTGGACATGCTCTTCGCACTCTCCAATAGAGATTAGTTCAAACGTTTAACTGGACTCCACAAGGCACTAAAAGAATTGAAAGAATGGCTGAGAACTATGAAGCGTGAAGTGGGAGATGATGAGTGGAGAAGTATTGAATTAAGCATCAGATAGAGACGACGGGCGAAATCTAACCGAGGCCCTTTGCGTCAATAGGCGTATGAGACTATGATGATGGCGATGATATATATGTATATATATATATATATATATATACACACACACACATATATATATATATATATATATATATATATATATATATATATATACACACACACACACACACACATATATATATATATATATATATATATACATATATATATGTGTGTGTGCGCGCGTGCGCGCGTGCTAAGTATGTCGGTTGGTTTATCGGTGTGTTAATTTTCTTGTCTTTATTTCACCTTAATGAAGATGCTAAGATGCAACCCATTGGTTTTAAAACCAATGGGTTGCATCTTAGCTTACAACAACAACAACAACAACAATAATAATAATAATACAAATTTCACATCTCAAGCAAAGTTGGGGCAACATGGACACATTTTGTTAAAATCTATAACAAACTGATCTAATCAATAAATTATGTGCACCTTGTGGTCAGACGAATGCAGTATATCAAAGCTAGTGTAGGTCTAGAAACCTCCTGAAAATACTATATATTATCTACTGTAGTGTACGTACATGCTTACAATATAAAAGTAGGAATAGCTACTAAAATCAGGAAATGGAATTGTTAAAGCCTGAAATGCAGTTCTGTCTTTCTATTGCCTTGCAGCTTCCACTAATGAAGAACTCAGTTGCAGCACTCTTGCTAAATAACAAATTTTTACATACTTTACTTGCAGAAATCTCGTGATGACTGCTAAGCCAATAGTCGACTGCTATCAATATATAGTATAGGTTACATGCGCAATGGAATTATATGCGTTAAAATCAAGATTATTATATAAGAAAATACTGGGGAGATATTTACCATCGATGTCGTACTGACATTCAAGTACAAAAATTACTTAGTCCCACACAAATTACCAGGTAATACCACAACCGCGTTCGCTGAGAGAGAGAGAGAGAGAGAGAGAGAGAGAGAGAGAGAGAGAGAGAGAGAGAGAGAGAGAGAGAGAGAGAGAGAGAGAGAGAGAGTGGTGAAGGATGGAAAATTATATGCAATGTTGTCGGACACAAACATGCGCGCCCGCAAACTCATAAAACTGACATGAATGCTCGGCTGCTTATTAACAAATGGTTGGGTGCGGGTGGGGGAAGAGGCGGGGCAGGCTAGGGCACTGAGGAGTGTACACGGAGCGATGCAGAAATAATAAAAAGGGACCATCAGGATAACATCGATTACAGGGCCACTATGGCAGGAGACACATGAACATCAACTTGCCAGGAATGACAAACACCATCCTTAATTAATGAGTGCACACAATGTTCCGCTTCTATTAGCCCGAAACACTAATAATGACAATACTACTGCCAGATAGAACGTTTACGTGTGTTAGAAACGTGGAAGCGTCAACATATATTTCGTGGAAAATAGGATAAAGCTATTTCAGGGGGCTCTTTTATTTAATTATCATCGAACATTAATACAAAATGGTTAACATCTTTCAATACCTTCGCAATATTCGCATGGGCATGTTGTAATTAACATTAGCAGTAAGCGAAAGCACAAACTGGTATCTTACATCCTCAAGAACCACGGATGTTAATTCCAAATTACAAAATTATACACATCAGCTATTTTTAATTACCAATATTACTCTAAATGCCACCTTATGTTTGTGTGTGTTTTAAATGTTTATCCACACCTTATGTTACATTAATTTAACATGCACGTTCCAAAATTTTTAGGACGTAAACCCCACGAAGAGGTTACATATTAAAATATATATATATATATATATATATATATATATATATATATATATATATATATATATATATATATATATATATATATATATATATATATATATACACGAGATTAAAGGCACGTCACAACATTTCTGTCAAGGGGGAAAATCAAATTGTCTTTATATCAATTAAAGGCTAAATTCGTTGACAGTTAGAAGGTAACTTCAAACACTAAAGATCCCTTGTCTCCTAGCCTTATGTAGTGACGACAATGTCTTCGTTAGCTCATTCAAAAAGTTTGATTATGCTTAACAACATAGGCATCGTGCAGCATCCTAAATAAATAAAGTAGTATACAATGTATATTATGTTAATGAATTTCATTCCTGTTCTTTCATTGAATAAAATGTTTTCATAGGTATAGGCAAACGAAAAGCTCTATCCGGGAAAGGGCCAAGCAGAAAAAGCACTGCCAGCAAACAATTAAAAGACCAGCGAAGCTATTAGGAGCCGCTCGCTCCGGTGCAAGGAGACGAGACGACCATACACATCAGTTGCTCATCTTCATTGTTATGGGAAGAACGTGGCCACCCCAAACCCAGCGTCTCATTGCATTCAAATATGATGTGAATGCACAATTTCTTCGCCGCTTTTTCTCTCTTCTCTCGTCAGGCAATACCATTAAGCTACCGACTAATTGCCTCACTTCACTAACTCCGTCTCGGTCTTACATATAAATAAGGCTGGCTTAACTTATATCCTGCGACGGCAAAGGTCTCATACAAACACGAAACAAAGATAAATTACTATATTTCCAATTTAACCATGTGGAAAAGCTTCACGAATCCTTTCAACAGCTCACAAACACAGGTATACATCGTTAAAGCATATACATATGACATACAGATTTGTGTTGAAATCCATATAAAACATCTGATATAAAGAAAACTTCGAACGATGATTCATTGATCAAAATATTTGGGAAACGCTGGTCAGGTAACTAACAAAGAATAACTAAGTCGAAACTTGATCGTCCAATTACTAACGACAAATTTCCAAGTGCACTTTGCATGCCAAACAAGCCACAATGCACCATCGGATCCAATCGGAGGAGCTTACGAGTCCATCAGAATTCAGCAGAGGTCAACATTTGACAACTATATGTAATGCATGCATGATATAGCCATGGAATGTAAGCTCGCCTTCCACACTCAGCATGCTTCATTGGAAAAAGAAAGGCCTAACACCAATTTCATATATTTGGAATTCGGGAGGAGGGAAAATGATACAAAACTCAACAACTCTATGAACAATATAAATCACTGAAAAACTCAAAGGTTACAAAATACGGAGGGAAATAAAAAATAAAGAAATAAGACAGCGTACTCTTTTCTCTCTCTAATGTATCGCAATATCATCTAAACCTCTTTGATTCAGATTACCTATCAACACTTATGCTTACTTTTTCCATCGTGAAAGGACTCAAAGATGCCATGTCTGTAAATACCTCCATTTACAAAACTTCTATACTGAGAAATCTTTATACTGACGTATATTTGCTATTTGATTACATAGAATAAACGAGGAATGTTTCTCGCACAAGATACAGTATGAAGTCAGGTTTAATCAACATGCAAGTTGACAGACCGTCAAACAGAACATTCTTAACTAGTTTATGCGACCCGTCAAAATGACGACTAAACCCTTAGATAGATTTATACATACACACTTACACACATTCAACCTTTCTCACCACTCACTCTTTCCTCTCGGGGTACTCAATCTCCCTGGGGTATGACTACTTCCTCTCCCCAAGTGATGAGGAGGGACCGAGTCTAGGACTGGGTACTTAAACTACGGGGTCTAAACCCTTGCCAGTGGAATGGAACCAACCCAAATAAATTGTTTACATTTTATTAAATGAAGTTATCAAGAAATTATTTTTGTTTTTGAAGACTGGGAAAAAACAGAATATATTAGGGCGATTTAAATTTAATCAGTATTTACAATATTGCAAGGCAACGTAAAGTAAACGAATTTGTTTAAACAAGGTGACTCCATAGATAATGACAGCTTGCCAATTTTCTAGCATTCCTCCGTACACATGCGACATTTAAACAAGTCTTTCATTACTTCAGCTACACAACTGCACAGGACGAGCAAAAACTTTCTAGTATTGTATCTGTTGTAAACCCAATACTGAAAAACTAAAAGCAACACTTGGGGCAGTATCTCAAGACAGGACTTCAAGATTCGCGTAGTCTAAGGCTTTGAAGGAAGCAGGAGAAAGTGCTAACTGCCCTATCAAAATGTGTTCGAACACACTTTTCAACGACTATCCAAGATGAACACTAAAACTATGGAAATCTCCTGAAAATATATCGGTAATAGAAAGTAAGAGTAAATATATTACCATTGGTCGCAAAATATTTGCAAATTAATATGATTATAAGGAAAAAGTGTGTAAGAAAAAATCATTAACTAAAGGTCTGGTCTGTCTATTCAGTTACGGCGCTGTTCTTCGTTTGATATTAATTACCACAAGGACACAAACCGCCACTCTCACACCCGCATTACCCACATTGCATGATTTCTAACCTTCATCCATCAACTAGTAGGATATTGGAGAGGGGATGTCATGAAATAATAACACAATATTTGTATCAGCATTTCAAGGTTTTTTAAACACGCATGTGTGGGCGCGCGCGTAAGAGACAAGAGAGCTTGTTTGTACATTTTCATTTTAAGATTGCCTGACCCTTTCAGCTATATATCGCTTACTTACAAATTTGCAGTCTGTAATGGGAGTTGTACCGGCCGTTAGATGAGATAACAACCTTATCAAGAAGACACCTGTTCAAATTGTCATTTCTATATCATGCAACATACTACTCATATTTTAATTATTGTCTTATATCCTGGTAAAGTTGTGACACATAATAGAACAAACACAATTATAATCATGTCAAATATACAGCATAAATAAATGTACCCCACACGTTTCTTTTATATGACATAAAATGCAATCTTTACATCACTAATGTATGAATGATTTCAGATACCCTGGACTGTCCTTAGTATATTGTCAACGTAACTTTAATTTGCCTTTTCTTTCGACCAAAAGTTGAGTTCCAATTTGGTAATCTGTGTCAAGCGACCCCTTCCCACACCCGCAACCCCCCCCCCCCACCCCCACCTTATCTTCCACCCTTCAAAACTCAGTCTAATTCCAGGTCCCGTTCAAGAGCCACTTGTATTTCTCCTGCTCCTTCAAAACCAGTTATTACTGCCAAAATCTCTTTTCTTCTCGACCATTTCTTTTATTTATTCTGAGCAATTCCCCATTCTGTTTTGTATGAACATGATATAGTTTTCTGTCTTTCAAATACCTTCCAGGAGCATTCTGTCTTCCTTGGTAGGATACCTTGGACCCCACCTCTTCTCTTGAGGCCGAATGTGGTGGGCATTTTCTAGATTTCGGCAATCTTCCTTTATAACTGGCTGTGTCCTATGATTTCTGAAGACTGCCTCTCAAAGCGAACAGACACACAAGATGCATTCAATGACACGGACTGAAGTGACTCCTTACTACATAAGTGCACAGCACGCATTAAACACAGACAAATCAGGAGATTCAAACTACCCTGCTCTGTGTGTAAGTGTGTGTGTGTGTGCGTGTGCAAGTGCTTCTTCCTTCTTGATTTCTCCCTCTTTTCACCACCGGCTTTTAATAAGTTCCCAGATGTAGAGTTTGCATTAGAAGTTGGAGCTGGGAGCTGCCCGTTTTCAAAAAGGAGAGTGGGGGGAGGGAGAGATTTGGTGATGGGGGATGGGAATGAAGGGAAGGGTGAGGGGGCGGTGAAGGCTCTATGAACTGGGAGAATCGATAATATTTAGCGTGAAATCCCCGTCTTCCATTGTTCCAGCTCTCGAGCTTTCAAATGAAGATATTTCTCAAGAGCCACTCAAAACGGAGCGCTCGAGTTCCGTATTTGTTCGTCGAGCATTTTCAAAATGTATCGCACAAATTTGGTCTCTCTCTCTCTCTCTCTCTCTCTCTCTCTCTCTCTCTCTCTCTCCTCTCTCTCTCTCTCTCTCTCTCTCTCTCTCTCTCTCTCCTTTCTTCCTCAGCGTTTTTTTTCCTCGCTTCCCATAGATGGATGATGGTTGGACGAGTGCTGGATTAAAATAGTAAAGATAAGTGGTATCATACACATCTAGACAAAAAGATAAGTTGAATCTCTCTCTCTCTCTCTCTCTCTCTCTCTCTCTCCTCTCTCTCTCTCTCTCTCTCCTCTCTCTCATCTACTTCATTTCTACAACACAAGGCCTGTTAAATATATCCATTGTTAATTTGTTCTAAATCATCACGGAAAAAAATGTCCCAAAGCAATTTCACAACAAGAACAACATTTTAATTTAAGCCTTGCCTATATAAGAGTATATGGGGATATCTTACCAACAATTATTAGGAAAAAAATGATTATGCCGAATACGTTACATACTAATTAGCCTAATAACAGTAATTCTCTCAAAAAAAAAAAAAAAAAAAAACAGACAATATAATTTGAAAGAGTACAACTAACTGCAAAGACATAACTAACTTGAATTTTATACCAATACACTAGTGTTAGCATATAACGAAAAATAATTCCTTCGTAATATACAGATTAAAAGAATTCGGGTAAATTAGACAATTCACACATGCTGTTCGAGGTCTTACGTGAACATTGGTGGGGACAAAGCTTAGGCACTCTGACAGCACTTAGCACAGCAAAATCTTTCGAAAAAAAAAAAAAAAACAATATTTCTCTGGTTCTCCTACCAAAATCCCAGCGTCTACGATCCCTCTTCTTCAATGGTCACATAAATATAAGAATTATGAAAGACTCACAGGCAAAAAAACTTTAATAGTTACGATAAAGTCTTCTAATTGAAGAATTTTTTTCCCCGCGACCTTTTCTCGGTATTTTCTTCACATTTTTACATCTACATCTACATCTACATCTACACACACACACATATATATATATATATATATATATATATATATATATATATATATATATATATATATATATACTGTATGTATATATATATATATATATATATATAATATATATATATATATATATATATATATATATGTAAGAGTGGACTTTCCATCACCATCCGGATCCCTTTTCTTTTGGAACTGCTTCCTTTCGTGGCTCTTCCGTTTTCCCAAAAAGAAACAAGGGCGATAACAAAAGAGGGGTGGCAGCGTGGCACCCTGGCGGCGACGAGAGAAGACAATTTAGAAGTCGCCATCATTGGCTGCCAGATTAGCTAGTCCAGGAAACCCTTGACTCATCAAACCTGCTGCTCCACTGCTACTCCTCCGCCCCTCCCACAAGCCTTTATTCTTCATCAGTCTCGACGGGGATTTTTTCCCTTCTTCCTCTCCTTCATTCATATCCTTCCCCTCTCCTTGAGCATCATCCATTTCTGTCCAGCCATCTCCTTGTATAAGTGCCTACCAACTCTCTCTCTCTCTCTCTCTCTCTCTCTCTCTCTCTCTCTCTCTCTCTCTCTCTCTCTCTCTCTCTCTCTCTCTCTCTCTCATAACATATATAATCATATATATAATATATAACGTTCACACACATGCATATATATATATATATATATATATATATATATATATATATATATATATATATATATATATATATATATACACACACACACATGAAACTACCATATGCGTATGTCCTATTACGGTGGCCTGAGCTTCACTGAAATTACATATTTTGTTCAATAATTAATATCAAACTGGAAATCTGGCAACTGAAAGCATGGAACATAACTGATCATCTGAACTGAACTACCTCTAAATCTAGTAATGAAAACTACAGAGGACACAAGCAGCTCGTTTACAAGTAATGCACACGAAGGTCAAGTTACTTCCACCGGCCATCTCTTATGAGAACGATTAACAAACCTCTTAGAACAAACGTTGATGCAACTTAAAGTTTCCCACAGACTCTTATAATGACAAAAGCTGCCGATGAAAGTTTCTAGCGAAATGACAGAGCCCGAAATAATAGAAAACGTGTTAAGGTCAGCATTCATTCATCACCACTAAATAGTCAGCATTTGTCTAACAATTTAAGCATGAATCGTAAGCCATTAGTGTGTTTATGAATGGAATGGCATTTGACGTTCAGCAAAAATGGACGACTTTGACGAAAGAGAAAATGAAAATGATAATCGGCATCAAATGGACAATCCACTCGTCTTACCACCAGCCAGTATCATAATGAATTTCTTTCATCTGCAACATAACACATGACGCTCTTTGATGCGACCAACCCAAGCTGGAAAAACATTTCAAAACACTAAACAACAAAGTAAAGGAAATGCCATTTTACTATAAATATTCCCTTCTTTAATACCAAATGTGTCAGCTATTATCTGCGTCTCACATTAGTGCCACGGGATTTCCAACAATAATTTCCATCCATTTAAAAGCAAATCATATTTCTATAATAACTGACCTTGTCAAAAAGAATGTTTATAAAATATTCCATGATTCTCTAATTTATTTTATTCGCTATAAAAGTATATATATATATATATATATATATATATATATATATATATATATATATATATATATATATATATATATATATACACACACACACATATATATATATATATATGTATATATATATATATATATATATATATATGTATATATATATATATATATATATATATATATATATATATATATATATATATATATATATATTAGATATTTATTTATATGCAATCAATGTGTAATTTTAAGAGATTGCGTTTCTCATAAACAAACAAACATCTCAAATTCATCTAGGTCTAGGTGGAGCATTCCCATAAACCTAATGGAAAGATGGTTTTGAAATCTCTTGTTGCCCTTCCTAATCCCACTCCAATAATCGATCAGAGAGAAGTATTGTTTATATCAATGAAGTGGGATTCTCTGGGCGCTCTGCCCTACTGCAACTCGCCAGCTCTCTTCTCTTATTGCTATTACTAGTTTTTTTTTTTAACTTCTCTCTCTCTCTCTCTCTCTCTCTCTCTCTCTCTCTCTCTCTCTCTCTCTCTCTCTCTCTCTCTCTCTCTCTAAATGGAGACTTATATCAACAACAATATATATATATATATATATATATATATATATATATATATATATATATATATATATAATAATAATAAATTTTGCACATTTAAACGTGTTTTTCATATACTGTATATATATATATATATATATATATATATATATATATATATATATATATATATATATATTACTAGTTGTTTTAACTACTCTTCTTTAATACCAAGTGTGTCAGCTATTACCTGCGTCTCTCTCTCTCTCTCTCTCTCTCTCTCTCTCTCTCTCTCTCTCTCTCTCTCTCTCTCTCTGTAGTGCCTTTTAAATGAACAAATATATTAATACCATTAAGTGATTTCAACTGGCAACAACGAAAGCTTAACCTAACTGTATACCAAGCACAAGTGCCCGAGTGGAGGAGGAGCCTAATAAATAGGTAGATGGTAATCCCACTTTAAGCATTCCACAAAACGCAAGCTTCACTTTAACGGTGCCTAGAACCAAAGGTTCTTCCAAACCTCCAGCTCAATTTTCTTGCAGAAAGGAAAACCCTCATAAATATAATGCCATGATAATGATATGCAAACATTTACCTGTATATATACATGGGTAAGGCAGATTTATATGCGTGGATTTTTCAATACTAAAAATATATACATCTGTACATATACGGGGGTGCAGGTGTAACCTTTTTCCTAGGTGGCATTTTCCTTTCTAAACATGTCTTCTTTCAAGTAAAATTCCTTTATCCGTAAATTATTTTTACAAAACCAGATAATATAAAAAAAATGTAACATTCATCGGATCATCCAATGTCAGGAACATTACCACTGACCAATAGAGATTAGAATCCCAATGTCTGGAATGCATGACTTACATGTACTTGCAGTCTTATTGCAATCTTGTCTACATCGCTTTGCATATAATGCATTGTTGTCGAGATTCTAGCTCAAGGAGCCAGAGTAAACTGTGCACGGAAAAGTAAGAACGGTACCCTGCTGTAGTCGATTACCGATAGGTAACATAGTGGAAAATATTTGTTAGTATTACTGGCGTTACCTTAAAAACAATTTGTTGCTTTGAAATGTAGCCAAATTATAAAAGCAAGAGCAAGATCTAATTCTTTAAATTGGCTAGAAGGGCGACTAACCAGCTTTTCTGGAAAGAGTGAAAGAGTAATTCAACAGTAACAGCCAAGATGGTAATTGCGAGCTGCAACTATCTTCATCAAAAAAACAAAACAAAAAAAAGTTCATATTAAGGGTCTCGCTTCTGGAAATCAGAAACATATATTTGCTTTAGCCTAAACGTGACATACAGTGTGCCATTTAACCCACATCCAATAACGACGTGCTTAACTTACGTTCGTATATAAATAAAAATAATAATAAAAAAAAATTATATTTTACCCCTAAATACCAAAGAATAAAGCTGATAATTATTTTCAGAGAAATGCCATTCAGATGTGGGAAACGAGTAACCAAAAAGAGCCGAGTCAAATACTTAAAAGAGATTAAAATAAACATAGCGACCTGAGAGGAGTTACATCCCAAAAAGATATAATTTGGGAACAAGCATTGAAATTATATGAGTGTTTATAAAACAATACTTAAGTGTCAACAAACCTTGAACCACTACAGTTAACATTATAATAATTATAAAAAAGAGAAAACTGTGAAACCATCACTGGCTGGAATTCTATCTTGATCTAATTACCACGTGAAAATGAAGCTATAAAATATTAGGAGTTAAGTCTGGAGCCAATGGTATCAACGAAAAAACACGTCCATCTAATATAGCACGATACAGTCAACGAAAACCCTTATATTTACAGACAAGGATTTCATACATCAGAAAGAGTAAATTGTTAGTATGACTACAAAACTACAAAAATATTTCCTTAAAAAATACAGTGGAATAGAAAGAAAAAATATATGCAAATTTTATAGATTTTCACTTCAATATTCTTCGAATCATATAGTGGCCAAGATAAGCAATTAATAAAAAGGCAATTTAATTCTACAAAAAATGGTAAAAATTTCCATTGATGAGATGAAAAATACTATTGTTATTTATTTCATGGAATATAGGTAATAAAAAGACAGTCCAGAAGTCCTCCAAAACTCAAGACAAAGGGGAAACACAAAAGTAGATAACTTGTGTATGGGTGAAAGAAAGCAGAATAGAGAGAAGTGATGTAGATAGAAGGGAAAGAAAGATGAGGGAGAGGGAGAGGGAAAGGGAGAAGGAGGGATAGTTTCCCCCAGTGGGGCCCAACAGTGGTGGCCAGAGGATCAATTCCCCGGGTGCATTCAGCGGTGTTCGCCATCCGGAACAAATGAGCGGGTGATTATCAGGTTCAATGGAGCTTTTTGGCGCGCGAGCTGTCGTCGATACTACTCTCTCGGCGCCGCTGCTACCCCTCCCTCACCACTGACCCCACCCAAAAGCACCCCTCACCATCACCATCACAGCCACTAGACCCCCATTCCCCACCGTCTCATTAAAAATCAACATCTATCCGAAAACTTCCATCCACACAACCTAATATTTTTTCCTCCTGAAAGCTTAAACAAAAAGCAGTTGTTCAGAGATGAAATAATGCTCTTGCAATAGAAAAAAATCTTATTTCAAGTTATATATGCTCAGAACTACCGTTATAAAGTTCATGGGAAAATACAAAACATAGTGAATGACAAGAGATAAACGTTTAAGGATAGTATTCTTGATATGGCTACGCCAGATATTAGCTCTCTATATTAATGAGATCAAAATAAAGTTTAGGTTATAAATCCAAATTGAAGAACCAGCATTCATTCTAAAGCAACCGAAAATGTAAAATAAATCTGATTAGAAAATTTTATTCAAATAAACCTTCTTACTTTAATAAATGTAAAAAATAAGGCCTGTGAGAACACTTATAAACATACATCTAGGATTTAAGACACATAACATGAAACTACAACCGAACCGAAGTATGTAAAGTAGACGCTACTGAAATCTTAATCAATGTACTATTTTCGCAATACTGATAGTACTTTTCACGATGTCTGAGGACTCGATAAAACTTCTTTTGTACTCACAATCATCTGTACTCACCAACTGACAAAAACATACCGTCCGATAACGATATGCCCCTAATTTCTGAGCCGAAATCGTTGTTGGACTCTCTCTCTCTCTCTCTCTCTCTCTCTCTCTCTCTCTCTCTCTCTCTCTCTCTCTCTCTCTCTCTCTCTCTCTCTCTCAATAACATTTATACAGATTAAGAGAGGCTAGTCACATTAAAAATAATAAATAGTGCTTTCTTTGGTTACCAGTTAGAGTAATTTCAAGATGTTAAAGATTCTCATATAGCCTATACAGAAGGTTTACTTTAGCGAGTGCTGGGGACACAAAAAGAAAAATGACACTACGGACTATCATTATACGAAATTAATCGAAGTATATCATTGAAAAAAAGGAACATTGAATTTAAGAATCAATAGAGCTGTCAAGTTTACGAAGGTTTCGAACGTAGGGATTAATGCTGATGATATGACAATTACAAATATTCTTATAACAGTCCGTAGGTAAATCTTCCTTGTTTTGTGTATTTTTGAAGACTTATGTTGTGACCTCACGGTGACAAATAGTGTTAAGGAGTGTTTAACAGTGCCCTCCAACCCCTTTTTAAGCATGCTATAGATATGACTGTAAAAACGCAAATAAATGTAAACGTAAAAAAATCTTCGTTTAAACAAAAGGAATAGGAGCTTCTTAAAGTTCAATGAGCATATTAAAATGTTAAGTCCCTTGCGTGCATTGTGCTTACCACTTAAATAAGGAAAAATCAATTACGCCAACGAGTACTTTTCCACAGCCTCTCTACTACGCATTATAGTAGTCAACTTGAGGGTCAATATATTATTTTTCGATGTCGTTTTGTCATCACATAAGAAAAGAAGCCACAACCGGTTCCTTCACGGGCCTAACATGAATTAAGTCCTCGATAAGTAAGAGTAAATGTGATACAATATGTGCAACTCCTGATCCCGAATGGTAACTTGCACCCAAGCAATGCTCTCAGTTAAATAACGCAACATCGGAGAACCAACGAACACACGACAATGAATGAGAAACATTGTCGGCATCAGACGTAAAAGCATTCTGTCTTTATAAGTTGTCTCTTACGCAGAAAAGATGCCATAAATAAAATAAGCTAAGGCGCAAAAAATATGACTTCCCCTAACATGCTACGCAACGCATTGTTAAGGGAGTGAAACACACCATTCTAGACTCTAAGAGTATAAGGTACCAGCGGAACAACCTTTGTTTTGAAAGCCGAAACACATAAATTTGAAAGGAATAATAAAAAGTAACATCTAGGGTACAAAAGGCACATAATAAATTGCAACGTTAGCACTCATTTAATTGATATCCTCAAGGTCCTAAGAAAGTAATTCAATAAATAACATTCGGAGTAACACACACACATATATAGCTTTAATTTTAAAATTCTTCATGAATTTATGAAAGATGTGTAACACTAAAACTTATTAATACCACACAAAAATAGCATTAAACATAATCATTCTACTTTCGTTAATTGTATCTGGTCTGAAGATAAATTCGTGACCAATACTCTCTTCCCTCCAGACGTGACCAACTTCTATCATAAAATAAGGTATAAAACGAGGCCCCTTATCCATTCGAAAGACGAAAACCATCCCAACCTTGTAAACAACCCGAACCTTTTATTTACGTATCTTTAATCGCAATTTCATTCCTCTTGGAGAGATGGGGAGAGGGTAAGGGGAGGCTAGTAAGGAAGAAGAGGTGGGAGGGGGGCAATCCCTCTACATTCCTCACATGCCCAGCTACCTCCAAGAGAAGGAAGGCACGAGTGCCATTCCCCGACTTCATCTAATGGGAACTTCTGTTACGGTATGGGACACCGGTTGTGGTCCTAAACTAGTATAACCTACGAAACATGTTAGTGACAATAAATATATGCGTGCAGCATTACATCCATTAACGGATAACCAAAAAAAAAAAAAAAAGATATACTATATACAAAACAAAAAAGGATGGCATTTTGTCACTTTCAACCGAATTCCGGCGTACATTCCCAGCCGCATACTTCTGGAACTGTTTATACTTTGCTGCCATTATAAGACCCAAAAGAACCAAACCTAAAAAACAAATGGTACGGAACCAGCTGCCACTGACCACATACCTGCACATATCTATCTCTCTCTCTTCCTCTAATATATATATATATATATATATATATATATATATATATATATATAATATATATATATATATATATATATATATATATATATATATATATATATATATTATATATATATTATATATATATACATATATATATACATATATATATATATATATATATATATATATATGTGTGTGTGTGTGTGTGCGCGCGCGTGTGTGTTTGTGTGTGTACGAGCTTCTTAGCCCTTTGGATATGAAATAATAACAGAAAAAATAACAGAATACAATGTCAATCAAATGTAAAACCTTGAAATTTTAGCAATGCAGAGAGATATTGACCATCCAATTTTTTAGGAAATGGTTCCACCAAAACAGGCAATTTAATTTTTATAGTACTTATTTTCCACGTATCTTTCTGAAGACTGTTGATCACTAGACAGTACCAGGTACACAAGCCCCTCCTCTATCAATCATAATACCCTTGCCTTAACCTCCTTGGAGCAACTCTCCCCGCTCAGCAACCCACCCCCTTCCGCCCCCGTGAAGTCATGAGTAATCATGGTCGTTGAGATTGGTTCCCTATATCACGTGAGGCCTCAAAGCCCTTGTTTACTGATCGCCCGCCTAATGAGGGATTACATTTGCAGTCACGAATATTAAGCAAAACGAAAATACCTCAATGAATTTCCACTTACCCAATCTCTCTCTCTCTCTCTCTCTCTCTCTCTCTCTCTCTCTCTCTCTCTCTCTCTCTCTCTCTCTCTCTCTCTCTCTGTTCATACACTTTTTTTACCTCTATAAAGTAAATAAAAACTAAGCTATGCAAATATGTACAGTGCAACATTAACACTCGAAAAACAAGAATATGATACATAAAATTATAAAAAAAAAAAATGGTAGTCTAGCAATATCTATATAAAATAAACTTTTACATTATAGCGCGCGCACGGACACACACACACACACACGGTTGTATATATATATATATATATATATATATATATATATATATATATATATATATATATATATATATATATATTATATATATATATATATATATATATATATAATATTAATAATGATAATTCCTATATATATAATGATAATTCCTAAAACTGACTCATATATCATTCCGGAGTACATTGTTACTGAAGAAATAAAGTAACTAGTTTCAATTTTGCTAGCCCTGTTCACCACTCAGATCTTAAATCTATGATTCGTTTCCTGCGACATCGCATCGAATTTTGCATTATGAATTCACGCACACGCAAAGAAGTGAGTGTGTCCACAAATGAGTGTACTCCTTAACTAATTACAGTAAACTGACGTACAACTAAATGATTTCTCCTATGCTAACGTGTATCACCGAACGTTGCAATCATCTTTTATCCCTTATCTGAATTAAATTAAATTTGCTTAAAGGTAAAATAGTTAAGAACAATATGCAACTAGCTAAGATAGGTTACGATCATGGAAGCCGAGATATGAGACATTATGTTAATTGGATAACAAGGTCCGTGTCCGTGTCAATTAATTATCCATAGGAAGATTGTTCATAAAATCTTCTGGACAATCATATTACCGATAAGGACCTTCACTAATATTTATAAAATATTTTGTCCACAAATGTTAGCGTGCACGCACTATACAGGACAAAATATTGGCCGTTCACTTCGATAAATGCATGGGTTATTTGATAAGAATTTTACAAATAAAACCCCAGCTTACAAGATGACCGCAATATCAACCGAGGACAATGGAATGAACAGGCCAACAAGACTGCCAATGACTGAACTAAAATACTTGATAGACATAACACTAGCTACCAGAGCACAACAAAAATACGCAGATGAGAGGTTGTTGCCCAATAAAGTGGCCTTCTTACGAAAGGTAGGTACGAAAACTGAAAATTAATGAATTATTTTAGCGAATAAAATAAATAAAATTCCATCAAAATATTGGAGCAAAAGAAAGCACGATGCTAAAAGCGTGTGTACACATGCAGTATATGCTGTGGGCGCACGAGTAAATATATATTTGTACTAATACAAGGTTTCTTTTGCGTATAAAAAGTATTTTCATCGAATTCAATCACGTGCTGCAAGAGCATCGAAAAGGACGTCACATGATCGAGGATCTTGATGGCAACTACATGACACTCATGCACAAACAATCATGAGAACACAATAAAGAGACCCGGATATCGAAGACGTTATTCAATATGCAACTACAGCTGTGTCTCATGGACGAACTCTGAAAGCAATTGATCATGATTACTTATTCTTCATTAGCTCGCTATGCATTTTCGATCACCCAAAGTAATATAAATCAAGGCTGTAATTAAGTGTTAACAACAATACTTGTTACATATAGTGTGTGTGTGTGTGTGTGTGAAAAATTAAGCTGGTATAAGCTGTTTCCCATAGCCAGAGATAAAAAAAATACCCCAGTAACTGCCGCATTCATATTTTCAACAAAAAAAAAAAAAAAAAAAATAACCAAAGGTTCCATTTACAAAGAGGTAATTCGATTCATGTTTACTTATCATAAAAAAACTATTTTCTCCAAAACTATGTAAATATATATCGCTGAATGTCAAAAACCAACATACACAAAAAGAGTCTTCTGCAATATTTAATATCACTCCTCCGAAACCTTTTCCTAAGCTTTAACTTATAGCCTCAAGCATCTATAACATTAAACGTTCTCGCACAGTTAATGAGTTAACTAATCAAAAGCTCCAAGAAGCTCGACTATTATCACTTCACAGTGTAAATCAGCATTCCATGAGAGAGACCACAACATGTGTAACATGTGACTGGATAGACATTTAGATTAAGCGCTAACAGATACCAATTACATCCTTAGAGAAAAAATAATAAAAACAGAACTACCATAACAGAGAGAGAGAGAGAGAGAGAGAGAGAGAGAGAGAGAGAGAGAGAGAGAGAGCGGAGGTAGAACGAGGTGGTGAGAAAGAGAGAGAGAGGCTGAAGCCATGTTGTGATGCAGGTCATGCTGTCTGAGGAAGCAGGGAGGGACATGGGATGAAGGAGGCAACACAGCGGGAGGCCCACAAGGCCAGGCAGGAGGGCACCCGCGCGGCAAATTGGCCGTCAGGACACGACTCTACCCCAACGGGGGGTGCCTAACCACCTGCCTAACCAGGAGTCATCCCTTCCTACCTTCTGAACTCCTATTCGAGCCTCCAAGAGTCCTTCTCCTCACCTTTCTCTTATTTGAAAATCTTGAGGAATTCCTCCTGTGACAAGAGTGACCTCGCCGCTCTTAAGACACAACTCAGCCGCCTTCCTTGCACCCCACTTCCCATTCCCAAACTTTCTTCCCTCATAAAATTTCATGTTATGACCACTGCCTCATTTCCTATACTCAACAGAGGCCATCAAAGCAAATGCAAGGATGAAATTATAAACACGCAATTATTAGGGAAGCGCAGGCACATATTCCTTTTCAGTATGACAACATAAATGTTTCATCAAGGCATAAACTTCATCTGCCATGTATAGACAAAGCATTAAAATTTACGCTTGAAATTAATGTAAACAGTACATAGCGCAACTTTCCCATCTCTTATATGAGCTGAATGTCTTGCTGTAGACCGGAGATAGCAAATCTCTTGAATACAATTAGAGAAATCCATTTTCTGGGAAGAACCTAGAATACAGATGTGCAGAAAATAAGGCGCTTTTATAGACTAATGACATGGTCTATATCATTAATACTGGTAACGTGTTTTTCTAATTTTCAACTCCGGAAAATTACAACCTTGTTAAAAAGAGAAAGGAAAGCTCCAAGACTAAAAAAAAATGTGAACCATAAAAAATTCATGAATTTATAGAGTATAAATAATTATCATGATTAAATACATCTACGCAATGAATATTTTCGCGGTCGTTACGGTACGTGTAGGTGAATTTTATGAATAGACTCATAGGTTATTCTAATTTTCCAAATATAAACAACGTTGTGAGGGACGATGTCATGAGAGGAACTTACTGGCTCCTTTCTAGTAGCTTTAGAGCCGAATTGGTTAGGTTTACACTTCTTTCTATCGGTGATTTGGTTCGAATCCTTGATGGGGCAAAACTATTTATCTTTAAATGAATTTCCCAATGGGTCATGGATATCATGGCAGAGCGAATTCGATATTAAAGTGCATTTGTGTCATATTTGAAAATAATTAAAATCAAGAGTGATAGTCACAAATAATCACACATACATACATGTACACACATTATATATATATATATATATATATATATATATATATATATATATATATATATATATATATGTATGTATATATGTGTACATATATATTGTATATGCATATATATAAGATATATATATATATATATATATATATATACATATATATATATATATATATATAGAGAGAGAGAGAGAGAGAGAGAGAGAGAGAGAGAGAGAGAGAGAGAGAGAGAGAGAGAGAGAGAGAGAGAGAGAGAGAGAGAGAGTCACCTCATCAAAACCAACCAAAAGGTTTAAATAATTAGAGGGCAAAATGTTGTTAACGCCTAAAACGATAATGAACATCAAAATAGTTTCTTTCGCAGAAATCAGTCCTCAAACCTCGATATTTTTTGTCACCCCCCCCCCAAATAACGACATTATCACTACCCTTCTATTGTTATCACAAACTCCATGGTCTCTGTTACGACCTTCTGCTCGTAAAAATGGATCATCAGCCAACCTATTCATTCTAACTCTATTACAAGGCCAATTACTAAATTACTAAACAAATAAAAAAGGAAGCACACGTGATGAGGTGTTTTTCCCCTTTACTTACAAGAAGAGCGTTTGTCATTGTTACTTTGGGTAAAAAACATCCTCATTTGTCTACTATACCTTCCGATCATCTCGAATCAGACAAGTAACCTAATGGAAATAAACCCCAGACATGTATAAGTTGCTGCTAATCAATCACTTCAGAGCAACAATCCACGGATTGTGAATACCTGAGTCGCAATGAGGCGACATTTCGTCCCATAGCGATTAGGTAACCCTTAGCCACCCACAATACAAAGGCCATGTGAATCAGCATTAGCCCGAGCGTGGGAGGAGGGAAAGTACATGCTTGCTCAAATACATTTTGTCGCTAGGCTCTGAATGGTCATTGTACCGACATCCCTTAGCGGCGCACCTACACAGAAGGAAGGGGAAAGGGGGGGGGGGGGGGGGATTACCCAGTCACGGCTGTAAAAAAATGCTATAAACTTATCGACATCCGCGGAACAATGCCAAGCAGGCAGGGGCACGTGCCTCCCTAGGAGATAAAGTGAGGCTCGCTCGGACCGCGGACAACGACAAACCCTCCCAGAACTAGAGTCAATTGTGCCGAGGCATCCCACCGAACACCGCTAATTGCTGTCTCCACCTAACAGTGCTCGCGCTCCTCTGACGTCACACACACTTGGGAACGAGCGGGCCTCCTAAGAGGAATTCTAGCACGACCATATTTCCCATGGTGACAAAGTTCTGTTCCTTTCCATTTTGGACCTTCCATTTGTAGGTCATTTCTTGTTATATTTTAGTCATGTTTAATGCCTTTAAATATAAATACATTGTTCGATTAGTAACTAAATAACGGACATTACAAATACTTCTATGCATCAGGTGCCGGAACTAACTCATTCATTCACCTGAATTAGAAAAAAAAAATATGAATAATAGAGAAAAGAATTACAAAATGTTCTCTGCAACGTTCATTAGGCCCTAACTGCAATACTGCCTGTCTTTTACTTTTCATCTCCTATTGGTTTCTCCCTCTTGGCTGTCAGTTCAACTTCAACTTTACTTTTGACGCTCATTCAAGACTGAGTTTAGAAATGTGGTTCAACTCGCTCTGAAACAGTTAAACATAAATGTATGTATGTACACACACGCAGAAATCTACAAATATCACTGATTTATTCTTAATAAAGATAGTTTCCTTATCAACGTTACTATCAATATACACATCAGCATTTCACAAATTTCTGAATGATTCGAACCCGAAATAACTTAATGATTTATGAAATTACGGTGACCACCTGTACTTTTCCATTCAAATACAAGAAAATTCGATCGCGTTCCTCCAAACAAAGTATAAAGTGGTAATACTGTAGAGTAGGATACACTGCCGTACTTATTCAGTCGTTTATAGAACGTCGCAGTTTTGAAATTCTTCCTTCTATTGTGTTCCCCAATTTTCTCACCCAATAAGCAAAAGATGACAGCAAAAAACAGAATAAAGTTAAGCAATGTGAATAGAAAAAAAAGAGAGGAAAATGAACGTGTTGGAAAAAACGTTAAACGATCCGATGGCAACATCCCTACCAAACAGGAGCTTATCAAGGATCGCATCAACTAGGAGAAAAATGCAGCCAATTGCAGGGCGACGGAAGAGGAGGAGGAGGAGGAGGAGGAGGATGCGGCGCATACATCTATTTAAGAACCATAGGCCACCCACCGAGGGACAATAGGCCATTACTTTCGGCCAAAGAGAGAAAAATCTTTAACGAGCTTTTCTATAAAAGTGGGGACGACAAGATGGAAGAAGAGTATAAACATGGCAATAATTGCTGTAGTCTCTACCAACTGTTCATGTCAACAGTTCCGACCAATTATGTTCCTCATACCCATTGAGAAACGAACACACGCACACAGACCAATTATCTCTTAACCATAAACATTTCTATCTAATTGAAACCAAACAAGTGTCTTGCTGGTGGCCAAGGATGATTTAAGGACGCCATCACAGCCAGCCATCCAGGTAACATTCACTCTTCACATTGTCTTACCCTCGGCCTCGTTAAGAAGGGCGTTGGAATAGAATAACAAAAACTCACATTCAAATAATAACTTCGACTAACATCTAACGTTTCTAAATACCTTGGGACTATAAAAAAAAAATCAAAACGCAAATATCAACTCACATACATTGCACATATATCTAAGATTATATGAATAAAAGTCACAAATGCACGATGCATATTCTTTTATTTCAAACTCACATACCCCCGCCAAGAATTAGAACATGACAATCTGTCAAACTAATACCCTGATAAAAAAAAAAAAAAAAAAAAAAAAAAAACCTAATGAATAATTAGAAACCAACTTATTACATTTAACCGCATCTGGTACCTCAGCGTGGCTAGCTAACAACGCCTTCTTGTGATTCTGTGGGAGTTCAACTCTGAGATCCCTCTTAAATACACACTAGAATTTAGAATTTATCTTCTTCCTTGACCACCCAACACAATGGGATAATAATGACCGACTCGCAAGACAATAGGTAGGACAAACTCCGGCTCTACTAACCCCATGTATACACAAATCTTCTTACCCTTTTTCTAGCCCCATTCATTTTTCTACTTCCTAAGGACTCAAACAGTTACCCTAGCTTCATGCTAGCAGAACCATAATAGAACACTCCTTGTGAAGCTAGTTTATATGATACAGCATTGCTGAATTCAAATTAAAAGTAGTCTATTCATTAAAAAAGGAGTTTAAAACCGCTCTCTTTCTGATGATAAAGAAAAAAAAAACACTGAAATATCAACCTTTGTAGGAAAAATAAAATCATGAGTGAATAACAGAAAACTCTAAAGCAAATATGAGAAAATATCTCCAAACAAAGGGATTCATTCCGGAAACAAAACAATATCAGATGTAGTAATGTGACATTCGTAGCAACAGGGTCTCCAAAGAGCACACAAATCCATCGAACACATTCCTGGTCCAGATTTCCTTTCATAATATTCAGCGATACAATTAAAATTATATTTTTTAAATCAGGAGATGCATTGGTATACTTTCACCAAAGCATTGACAGCTATTGAATTTTACACCATCTCGCCTACATAAGGAGCGATGGTGAAGAAAACGTGATCATAGCCATGAACCCCTTTACATTGATAATTAAATAATAACTCGTTAATAGTCTTTAAAACCAGAGGGTACAGATACATATTTACCGCTGCAACAATGAAAACAACAAATTTGCGTAATTTGGAAAGTTGTTTCTATTCATAAACTATATGTACATAAATACACACACACACACACACACACACATATATATATATATATATATATATATATATATATATATATATATATATATATATATATATATATATATATAGAAAAAAAAGTTTAAGGGTATAAATAGTTAAATATAATGGTTTATACTGGTTTATATACTTATTTTATCTTATACATACATACATACATACATACATACACAAGTATAGGAACAACAGTTCAAATTACGCAATTTGATATTTTCATTAACTTAATTATTTAAGTTTTAAAACAAACAATAAATAAATAACCTTACCCGTCAGTCTACTACATAATGTTTGCATGGATAAATATCTACGAGAGAAGGCGAGGAATACAAGAGAGTTAAAAGTATGTTATTGTTTTGTTAAATGTTGTAGGTGTTATAGAAAGATTTTTTCTCTTTCTCGGTTTACTGTGCCCTCTGAGCCTATTTTTCACCATCAAACACGCTCTTCATTTTGCACTTTTGAATCTCATCTTAATTCACTCTTCAGATAAAACTAAAAAATAAATTCGAATCAAAATACGATGTTCAATATAGTAAACTTATGGATCTGCTACTAATAAAATCATACTTGGACGTAAACAGTGTCAATTATCCACATGTAATTAAGCGTAATGAATGTCTTTCTCGTATCTCGTATTTCTCACACACATACACATAATATATATATATATAAATATATATATATATATATATATATATATATATATATATATAATATATATATATATATATATATATATATATATATATATATATATATAATATATATATATATATATATACACATACATACAGTGTATACAGTATATAACTATTCTCGATGACCATACTTCATTACCATAGCAAACTTGGAAAATAATTATAAGAAATCAACCTTTAAACCAAAAAAGAAAAAAAAAAGAAAAAAAATGCCATCCCTATTGAAACAACAAACGTCTGAAACTAGCGTTATTATACTGATATTTAAATTACATCATAAGCTGTTTACTCTCTACATACTGGAATAAGAATCAAATAGTTTTAAAAGTCCACCATATATATATATATATATATATATATATATATATATATATATATATATATATATATATATATATATATATATATATATATACCACACACACAAACGGAATTTTGAAATATAAACCTGATGTAAAAATGCATTTTTACGTGTAGGTTTAAGGTAGTGCTCTGTGTATGTGAAGGGGGCATAAAACGGTAGTATGCTGAAATGGGTGGTAGACAGGTGGGTATGGGGTGGCGAGAAAGGAGAGGGGTTTGAGGGTGGGCGCAGAGAGGTTAGGGAAGGGGGAAGACGGGGCGGTGACAGGGCCAGACAAAGAAGTCGTCATCCCAGCCGCTCATCAGCCCTCCCAGCTAATCAGGGAGATGCGTTGTAGCGCCTCCAATGTGGAAGGAGAGAGAGAGAGAGAGAGAGAGAGAGAGAGAGAGAGAGAGAGAGAGAGAGAGAGAGAGAGAGAGAGAGAGGAAAAACTACTTTCTTTATGCTTCCTGTAATTCTGGATTTTTTTTTTAACATAACGTGTCTTTTTCTCATAGAAAATGCCCCCCCCCCAAAAAAAAAAAAACCTACTCAAGCTCATTTTAGTGCATCTGCACGCATACATTACTAAATTTTCCACTATAAACATATTTGGCATTTTAAGAAAACGAGGTACAGTACTACAGAATAGGGACATAACTTTAAAAATTTTTCAAATTACGCTTTCATTTTTATATATTTCATTTTCATTTCTAATAACTCGCCCTTGCTTTGGCACCAAACATGATGAAAGGATCTCTCTCTCTCTCTCTCTCTCTCTCTCTCTCTCTCTCTCTCTCTCTCTCTCTCTCTCTCTCTCCAGCTGTCTCTCTTGTGCTTCGTAAATGCCTCGCTGTCCGGTTCCACCTTTCCCAGATTGCCTCTTTTTCCCAAACAGTAAAAATTCCAAGATAAATCGTGGAGGATTTGCCCAGCATCATCATCACCATCTTATTTTTTCTTTCTTTCGCCTTCGCCTTACCTTTTTTTCTTCTTGTTTTCTTCTTTGCCAATACATTCTACTTATTAATGGTTAACTTTAATATATATATATATATATATATATATATATATATATATATATATATATATATATATATATATATATATATATATATATACACATACAGAGAGAGAGAGAGAGAGAGAGAGAGAGAGAGAGAGAGAGAGAGAGAGAGAGAGAGATACGAGGGCATATATTTTATATATATATATATATATATATATATATATATATATATATATATATATATATATATATATATATATATTGAAAATTTTAGGGTAATAACATATGGTGAGGTATTATAATAGCTTAATAAGATTTTAAGAGAAATTCGCTTCTCATTCTAGTAAGGAAGAAAAAGTCTGAACCGAAGGAGGAACAATGGAACGAACTATGGCGTCTCGAACAGAGCGTAACGATCCCTCTTTCTTGGTTTCATCAGGGAAAGGAGAAAGGGTGGGTTGCAAGATGCATCGTCTTGTACTCGATATTCACAAAAATCAAGATGCTTGAAAATGCCCCTATCCAAGCCATGCAACGAAGATATCGCAAATCAACACTAAGCATAAAGCAATGCCCCGAGATGAAGACGGTTGGCGCGCATGCAATGGCTGACGAGCTCTGCTTTAAGTAAGGAAGGGACACACACACACACACACACACACACAACGAATCCAATTGAAGAAAGGCACAAGGAAAGCAAACGAGGGGGAAACGATTTCGAGTCCCTTCTCCCAAAACACATCCACACTTATATTTCTTGGGCGTTCACAAAATAATGGGAATGCCCTGATAACAGTTTCTGATACAAAGACTTATTTTAGCATTGTTACCAAGTTGGTGAAAATAAACCAATAAAAATATTACGAAATCTATAAGAAATTCGGGAAAAACTAAGAAACATTTTAAGCAAATATCACCAGAGTATTGAAGCATACATGAACTAGTCCAGAATTGTTATACTTGGAAAATGTTACCGTCTGATATTAAAAATGGCTTTATCACCACCAGGTTTCATCAGTTCTTCAACCTTATCCTTCGAACCGTCATCCCGTCGGCATTGTGAAGTCGTTTAGAAGCAGTAGGTACAGGCGATAAGGGAGCACAACCGAGTGAAGGAGTAATGAAGCCACCATAGTTAGTCGTAATCTGGACACATCAAAGGGGCAGCGGAGGATGCAAGTGAAGAGATGACGACTACGACGACGAACAGCGACAATACTGCGACCATGCAGCTCGTGGCAGTGGCAATCAAAAGCCAACTTAAATTACAATACATTTCTCGAAATTTTGCCACACACCGGACACAAGATCAGTTTTTATACCTGCTTAATGCGGACACACCTGTGTCATCTATTATATTTTTACTTGTTATGTAAATAAAACCTTGTCTGATATTACAACATTATGGATACTAAGGGAACATTTGGTTACAAAAATACTAAGATATATAGTAACAGAGTAAACAACAACAAAAAATACATATTTCAAGTCAGTACTACAGCCAAAATATCATAAAATGTGAAAATCATCTGGTTATAAAATACAGATACAAAATTGTGTGTATACAAGAGAATAATAAAGCCTTCTAATAAACCTAAGAGTTATAAACACTACCTGCACCCCCAATCAAGCTGACCCTCCCCGGGCCCCCTCCCTCACCCGCACCAGCTTTCATCTCGCTTTCCAACACGCCCACCCCATCTGACCCCCTCCTTCTACTAATAGGTCATCACAACTTATCACTGAGCACCCGCTCCCCTATCTTCTCTAGCAACCCCCCCCCCCTCTCCCCTGACACTAATTCACCGTGCCTTGCTTCTTCCTCTTCAAAACATTCTACATAAAACCAGGGGTTTGTGTAAGATTCATTCTGGAAGAGTGAACACTGTTTTTCCTTTTTGATACAACTTTTTAATGAACTCCTTGCTACATGTCCTTTTCGGCAGAAATTATCACTCTTTCTTACCTTTTATTATCTACTGACCTTACAACAGGGTGGTGCAATAAAAAGAAAATGATACACGATATCTTCAACTCATAAAATGAACAAAATAATCAGACTGGAGCCCTTTACATGGCACGATATTTGACAACCAAAATGATCACTGATTTATTAGAAGGATAAAAGATGGCGAGACTTCGATTTGAAAATAGAAAAACTATCTATGGTAGACGAGGTACTGAATTACGTGAATTTTCTGCAAACAAAATTATGATCTATTTTCGATGAGACAGACACAATAAAATGATCTTGAAGACCTATTTTGAAGGTTAAGCCTAAAAAGGAATAACATTTTGAGCGTAAATTAATACCCAACATGATTCATAAAAAACAATGACTAACAAGAAAAGTGTTGGCATCGAAATCCCAATGCACAGTACCTTTGGTTTTTCATCCTCTTTTGTCATTCTCATTACAGTATACATTAGTTAATGAACAAATTCTGTGCGGTGTCCTTGTGATAAAAACAAAAAAGTAATAACAACAAAATAATCAACATGATTAATAATAACAGTAATAATAATAATAATAATAATAATAATAATAATAATAATAATAATAATAATAATAATAATAATAATGATGATGATAATAATAATAATAATAATAATAATAATAATAATATAATCATATCAGTAATAATAATAGCTTATGTGATAATGACGTGTCTTACTTCATATAGAACGCATTGTTCCACAAATGTTACCTGATTATAACCTATTAGGTTCTTAAAATTCAAGGAAGATTAAGAATAATCGAGAACTCTAAGGTTGGGCTCTGTCTTATGCTTCAAACTCTACTTATCGGCCAACACTAAATTTTAAAACAGGATTCATTTATGACTGCAGGAAAGGTTTTTCGAAAAATATTGACTTTAAGGTAATAAGTAAAAGCCAAAATACACACACACACACACACACACACACACACACACACACACACACACACAGCCTTTACGAGCGACGGAGAAGTAGAAGCAGACGTAGAAAAGAGTGATGTCATTTCGAATTGGCTAGATGGCCTTTCAGTGCGGCGACTAGCGCGTTATCACTGATTGCCACCAATCAAAATTGCTGCCACCAATCACCGGGAGTGACACTCTACCGTCGCTCAACTCGCTGTCATGGCACCATATCGAATGAGGTAGGAGATAGGGGGGGGGGTGTCTCTATTGCTGGTATTATGTAGCTCATCCTTGGTCTGTAAAGCCTCCAAATTACACCGGAGGTTAGAAGGACGATATATTTCTAAAGACATGAGAGAATGCTTCAACACGCATTATTAACCTTTGATGAAATAGATTATCCTAATTAAGGAACATCAAACACAATAAAATTTGCTTTACATAATTACAAGATATAGATAAAAATGGTCAATGCTGTAAGACAAATGTATTAGGCAAACGTTCCGAACTAAGATACATCCTCAAATCATTACCTCCACACCTGCTTGATTCTATAATATTCAGTAAAATTATAAAAAAAAAAAAAAAAAATTCGACAATTCAAATTGACATTAATCATCACAACATATGAAATGCTAATTCAAAAACAGAAAAGAAACAACAAAATTGGACATTCTAACATACTAATACAGCTCGGCCTGAATTCAACCACTATTCAATAAAATAAAAAAAAAAGGTACGGGGTGGCAGGGATAAGTCATGTTTACGTATTCCCACAAAAACAAATCCACATAGCAGCCATTGACGTGCACTAGTGGTCTCCTGGCGTGTTCTCTTAAAGCAAAATACCGGCGATGAAGGGATGCTATTTTCCCCTTCTCCAGGAAAAAAAATTGAAAAATAGGACACAGCAGCAATGATTGCTACAGCAACAACAGCAATAGCTGCATCAGCATCAGCTCAGCACAGCTGGCAGGGGCGGAGGGACGCACAATTTCCGTAATGGAGGCAATCTGCGAGTTCAAATGGCAGTTGACAAAGGCTCACGAGCACTCCGCAGGAGGGAAGGGGTGAAGGAGGGATCACAAGGGAAGGGGAAAATAACTTAGGATAGACTCGCTTAATATACATTAAACTACCATCTCTACATACATACTCACACCTACACAACCTCTCATTATCAAAGTCCCATTATTCTCACTTCAATATATTTAGCTTCATTATACACACACACACACACACGTATATATATATATATATATATATATATATATATATATATATATATATATATATATATATATATATATATATATATATATATATATATACCTTTTTTTAATAAAATCACTTATTATTCAGCATGCAACTGTTAAAAGCCACCACCAAACTGCAATAATGGATTCAGTATTGGCAAGGGAAAAATAAAATAGGGTGTGCGTCTTTCGTGATGTTCATGAAATTCTTAATCGGGATCCATCTGTCCCTTTCACTTCACCGGTTTTCAACAAGTGCCAGATCAACTGCAAAAAAAGTCCCTGCTGGAATGAATAGTTCTAACGCAGTAAATGAAACGTCCCAAATATTCTAGAATAAAGTGTCAAATCACGTGTGAAAATAACTACAAAAGCAAAACCAAAGTAAAAGAAAAAGATGAAAGCGAGCCTAACTTGACCTGAACAAATGCCCAATTGTTTATATAACATAGCTTGCACATCTCTTATCAAGGAAGTCATGAAATGGAAAACAAAAGCAAATAATTGGCGTCTCCCTTTTACATCAAATACTAAAATTTGAAGCAAAATCACCTCGGAAACCGGCGCAAAAACCAATTAACGATGGTACCAAATCCAGTCCATACGGACCAAAAAAGAATGACGGAAAAAATAAAACCTAAATATCTTCACAAAGATACGCTTGCGCAGACGTACACAAATACTTAAAACATATATCTATATATGTATGTATGTATGTATGTATGTATGTACACACACACACACACACACACACATATATATATATATATATATATATATGCATGACGAAAGATTAAAGGTTATAAAGTACTCGGTGCCTTAAAAGATTCCCATCTAGTGAGTATTGTGTGTGGACACGCGTCTGTGAGTGTGTCGCCCCAGCAACTGTGAGCCACCATAGATACGTCAAATATTTATTAAATATCTTCTTCCTTTGGACCGTAAACACGAACGACACATAGCTATAAGACGCACAAAAACACACATATTAAAATTCCAGCCGTGCTGAAGGAGGAAAGATCAGTTACTGGTGTCCTGGTCCAAAAAGGAGGAAGAGGAGGGCAAGAGAAAGATCAGGAAAATATAAAAGAATTATCGATGAAAGGGAAAAACGAAACAACTTTAAAGGAATAACGTATTAGTGAATTATGAGAATTACTACGGATTAATAACACGAAAAATAAAACAATTTATATCAGTTGGCTATCTCGCTACAAATAAGGTATCAATCACAACTACCAAGTATGAAAGTTCTGAAAACATTTGAGAAAAAATCTTGGAAAATACGCAACGCTGATTCCTCCAATAACAAATATTTTGGTTTATATCGGTTAATAAATAAAATTTGACCCCTGCAGTGAAACTTGGCGATACAAAGACTGGGGACGTTAAGTACCGTCCCAAAAGTTTGCAAAAAGAAAACTCCATGCTACATACGTATAGGGGTTTACTTCCATTGAGTATCGTCCTCAAAACATAACACAAATACATACATACATACATACATACATATATATATATATATATATATATATATATATATATATATATATATATATATATATATATATATATATATATATATATATATATATATATATACATATATATACATATATATATATATATATATATATATATATATATATATATATATATATATATATATATATAGTATATAACGATTTACTACCAAAGAAGAGTCCAAACAGTCCCTTCTATCCTCATACTTGTGCAATAAAAACTTCAACAGCTAGAGTCATTTTCAACGACATCTCACCAGTAGCGTGTCTAACCCATATCCTACCACTCCCTGAAACCTTCAAATATGACTTGCTTCCTGTATAGTTGGGTATTTGAAAACCAATATCTCTTTCTCGATATCTATTTACAATGTTTATGTCCTTCTTTCCTCTTCTCATAGTATTCCAAATTGTGCACTTTTTCAACGGGTGGTCCTAAAATCTTGTTCACATAACTAAACTTCTCAAAACATTAAGCTAACATTTCAACCACTTCTATGTGTATGTAGATTTCTTACCATTCCAATTCTTGTTAAGCTATACATACTAAAAATGGGTTATATAAATAGCAATTTACTTTTCTCTTTAATTAGCAGGGAGAGCGAGAGTGTTTTGACGATTGCTTGATGTAAAAAACACAGTTGAAGACAAACATTAAAGTTTTCATGAAAGAAGGGAAGACAAAAAGCAGAGAAAGGATAGGAAAACGCACGTATTTAGATGTGCGATGAACTGCCCTATGTTCGAAATAAATAATGTTGACTGGTGATGGTGATATGAAACTGTATTAAGTCTCGAAGAAGTGGCAAGTGTGCGTTAGAGAAGAAAGTTGGCAGGGAAAGCGGTAAAGAGCAATGTCTTAATGTAAAGGAAAACAAGGAAGATTATGTATTGAATGTCAAGGTGGAGGGCATACGATGTAAGGTAATTGATTCGTCTACTTATTCAGGAGTAAATACAATTCCTGAAAGTAGAATAAGGAAAAAAATGCGAGTCACAATAAAAATGAATAAAGGAAGGAGGCTTGGAAGATTTGGAAGAAGAGTGTTTAAGAAAAACAATATTATAATCCGTGAAAGGAAAGAACTTTCTTTTGAGGTAGAGGAGTGAGCGCTGAATGCCGTTGAGCATGAGTGTTTGGGATAAACATATAAGAAGGACCCACATTGAAAAATATATATATATATATAAAAAGATATGGTTAAAAAAAAATGATGAATCCAAGAATGTTAAAGTTGTTTAGTCATGTGGAGAGAATGAAGGGTGCTATTTAGGAAAATTCATCTAAACTCTGGAAGTTGCTAGATAAATGGTGTGAAAGGGGTACTGAATGGAAGATCCTTCATACACACGGTGTGACATTGCCTTGAAGATAACGGCTAGTGGTGCAATATGCAAGAAGGTCCACATGGCGTTAATGACAGAGCTTTTGATATGGGTAAACAGCAATGTAGAAAATTCATGCATATAGAGGTCGCCCTTACTTATAAAAAAAAATCACACTCATTCATGAGCGCACGCACACACAAATATATATATATATATATATATATATATATATATATATGTGTGTGTGTGTGTGTGTGTGCGCGCGCGCGCGTGTGTATATATATATACATTTGGGTGTGGACGAGAGCGCGTAACCACTTATTAACGTTTTTAAAAAGTTACCCAAATCTTTTCCGAATAAAAAAAATGTACCAAAATACCAGTAATACACAAATGAAATTTCGACAATCCTTCATAGGGTCATTTCATCTCTGGACCCTTATCTGCCGCAGTAAAGGAGAATATTCCTAGCCTTTCTTTACGCCCAATCTACCTCTCCTCTCCAATCCAATCAAATCTATTCTTTATACGCGATCTCGGCTCTGCCACGCGTGAATTCCAACCAGTCAATTTCTCTTGATTCCAAAGGACTTGAATGACGGAAGGGATAAGCATCTGTAACTCCCTGGAGAAGGAGTAGAAGGAGAGCAGGAGGAATTTCCAGACTCCCAGTCTCCGTCTCCGTTTCCATTCCATCCATCCCTCCCTGCTATTGTACGTAATCATTTTTTTTTTTTTGTCAATTCAATTCACTGGCAGATATTCTTCCTCAATTTAATATGCACCATTCAAAGTCAATTCAGCGCACCGTAATTGGTTGAGGGCTGCCAGATTATGCTAAAAGACTATCCCCGACCGAACCCCTTTTCATCCCTAAACACGGCCTTTGCCCCTCCCCCGTCACTCCCTCACCCCACCCCTGGGTGTGATATTAACGCTGACCTTGTTAAATCCCCTTGAAACGATAACACTGTATCAGTCTCTTTTGATATGTTAATTCTTTGCATTTTATGACTAATAACTTTAAGCCTCGGTAAATATGACACGATTTCTAACCAAATGATTACACGCAGCAGGAAATTTTCAATTACTGTTTTTATAATCTCACTAAAATCGTCCGAGGTTTTTTTCTTTATTCTGTCGGCAAGACTATTAAATGGAGTCAAATCCATTTCTTTTACACAATTGTTTTTAAAGGCATAAGATAATGAATTGTTGTTCCAATTATCATTTCACAAGCAACGACTTAATTACCATGTCATTTGAATGAATTTTTTATCATAAAATTTAAAGGACACATTAGATGTTTAGCTGCAACTCGAACGATAGTAACCGTATCATGCCGACCGCTCCCCTGCCCAAACCCACAAAAACACCTTATAAAATAACTCATTTTCCCCGTACCAGTACCATTAATCTTGTTAGTTTTATTCACATAAATACCAAGAAAGCCATAAAAAAAACGAGTAAAGACACACTATTCTATAGAACAATCTACGCAAAGAGCAGACAAACATATGTCTGAGAAAGTAGAAATGATTGTGTACACCTTTACAATATTCCGGCCTCTTTTTGCTTTCACCATATGGAATTGGCAAATACTTTCCATCCAACAATCTTTCTCCATTCTTATCCATCCAAACTTTCTTTTAATGCCTTTTCACTGCAGCTATTAACCATTCTCTCTCTCTCTCTCTCTCTCTCTCTCTCTCTCTCTCTCTCTCTCTCTCTCTCTCTCTCTCTCAACAGAGGCAGTAGGAGCTTCCAGTGGAGACGGGGCCTCCGCCATACAGCTCTCTTCTTCAGCAGCGCTTGGTGGCCGAGGTCCAGCCTCTCTTGGCTGCACCAAAATGGCAACCCATAAGGGGAAGGATAAGAGGCGGGCGGGGGTGTGGAGGGAGACGAGGGAAGAGAAAGAGAGAAAGACATGGAGGGAGGGAGGGAGGGAGGGAGCGAGAGTGAAAGAGGGAAATCGAGGTATCTTCCCCTCGGAATAAGATAATCGCATGTTAAAACCTACGGAGTTGTCTCCCCACCCATCAAAAGCTTGGTGGCTCCTTCCCAACACACCTTCCACCATCTCATTAACACTTTCCTTCATCTGTAACAGAGACAGAGACATGGAGGGTTTCACAAGGGATCTTACTCGCAAAAATCTAACTCTCCGCCTCCATGTTTGGCAACCTAGTAGCCGAGATGAGCAAGTATCGATCAGCCAATCAGCGCTGAGGGCCACTGGATGCTGGACCAATCAAGAGGGAAGGAGACACGCGTCTCCCCCGAAACCCCCTTCCATTCCTGCCACATTCTCTGGAATTTCTTCGGTTTTTATCACTTCTTAAACCCACCCTACGATTCCTTATCGCTAAACTCCCGATGGAAGAAAGGACATTCCATGAGATAGTATATAATCTCATCAACATTACTAAAACACCGAAATCTTTCCTTTGGGTGAAGTTTTTTTTTCCCTTTTGAATTCATTACATCGCTAACCTAATACCTAAAATTCTCTGCTTCTAAACGTCTGCCTAACGCGCTCAGTGCAGCAATAACACGGGCCGCCCGTACACAGGACGGAATCATGCCGGAGGAAAATGAGTTGGAAAAAGACAGGTGGGTCGTTATGAGTTTATTAAAAGAGGTAAAACACCACTCTGATATTAGAGTCTCCGTTAGCCACTGAAATGTCTTGAAACGAAAAAAAACACTATAGTCAGATAACATGAAGGAAAACGAGAATAGTTGGTAGCAATCTTTATATCCACTGTACGATACTATCGTCTGTTCGTATAATCAACGAAATCATTAGCAGGTGACTAATCTACAGTAAGCCTGTTGAAAAGAAATGACTAAAATGCATTTCCATTAACTGCACATATATCTATTCAAATAAGCACAGACTGGAAGGTCTTGGGACCTTAAAAACAAAATCATCCGATAACTTCAAAAGAACGGAAATAAAAGCTAAAGCCAGAGCATATTTAGAGAGAGAGAGAGAGAGAGAGAGAGAGAGAGAGAGAGAGAGAGAGAGAGAGAGAGAGACGATGGGGGAGGGGAGAATGGAGAGGATGAGAGAAAGAGAGAGGGAAGGGCTGAGGGGCTCAATTATACAAACATACCAATTACGCCAATCACTGAGAGAGGGGGTTCGCCTTTCAATCAGTCCCTGATTACTCGGCTTTTGAGCCAAATAAGAGCCGGGGCTACTTATTTTTCACTCCCAATGATGATAGTTGGGAGGGGAAAAGGAAAAAAATGCAGATGACTTCTTAAAAGGGACCATTTGATAACTAAGATCCGGTCTTTTTCTATTTACTTTTCTATTTCACCTAAACGCTTATCTTGATACGGTGCTCGGTATTAACGTTATTGTTGTTAGCATTATTATTTTGACGACTAACGTTGGTCACAAAAATATTACGGACGTTTTGGCTGAAGTGGGAGTGATAGAGAAACATAGACAGAAAGGACGGCTGAACCAGTATGAAACATGAATGTAATAGCTCAAGAGAGATGTTCAAGTGCACTGAAGGGTTTGGAGAGGGGAAGAATAGCTCACGAAGGGTCGGGGAAGGGAACGCAAGGGACGGGTGGGTAGGTACGGCATGGAAATGAAGGCGGGTCACTGGTAAGGAGAACATCTTCTGAGGAAGTAGAGAGAGAAGGGAGAAAACTATTCTCATTTTCCACCACTCTACGGACGTATAAGGATGCGTTTCAGTATCAGACACAAATCAACATGTCCCTTGAATTGACTAATCTTCAAACTGGAGCGATGGGGGAGAAAAGTATAGAAACCACAGAATTACGTACCTTAACAGCCTAAATGAATTATTGTTTGTTACGCAAAAAGGCATACATGGGTTGTATTTCAAATTTCAAAAAGTTACTTTCTATTAAAATGAAGTTGATAAAATGACAGATGGGACTTGAGCCTGTGAAGCCACGTGAACAATTCGGCCTTATCCAATAAAAGTGGAAATAACCTTTCAGTACCAAGAGATATTTACTTCACCGAGATATTCGACTGATATCTGCTTAAATTCTAAAACATAGATCATGGAAACAGTAATGCCATCATATTCAACCTAGGCTGACACAATCCCGTCCCGTATAGCACTAAATCTGACTGTATATTGGTAAGTAAACGTTATTGCCCATGCTGTGATGGAAACATGAAACGGCAACCACTGAAGTTACTGCTACGGCGGCTTTTATAGTGACGTTTCTGAACACATGGAAATCCACCGTAACATTATAAATAATCATTCATGACTTTCAAGTGTGTGTGTACACACACACACACACACATATATATATATATATATATATATATATATATATATATATATATATATATATATATATATATAGTGTGTGTGAGAGAGAGTGGAGAGAGAGAGAGAGAGAGAGAGAGAGAGAGAGAGAGAGAGAGAGAGAGAGAGAGATTCTAAACATGACTATACATACTAGTGTACAATGTGAGTAAGACATCTTTGAACGAGTTCGACCAATTTCTGAGAGGGCAGAAAGTGGAGGCAGCTAAATATTTCTTTGAGCTCTCTCCCCTTTCCTTCCAACGCAAGTATAGGGGAGAAAAATCTTTTAATCAGCATTTCCCGGGTCTCTTTCCCTTGATTAAATACTTTCCTTTTAAACGATACTGACCCCTCACTTTAGTCCGATCTAAAAACCTTCTTTCTATTTAAACTTGAACTTCTTCTCTGAATAAACAATTCCGTCGACTATATCCCTCGTTCCATGTCTGATATAATTTCCGGCCCAGAGTATGGTGGCGGCTAAGAGAAAATTACAGCAAGGGAATATGTTGGGGAAAGGTCATCAATTGAGCTATTTCTATATCCTCTCATTTTCCAAAACCATTGACATGTCAAAAAAAGAAAACACTTAAATTCACACATTTCCTAAAATACCTATATTTCAATCAAATACCAACGAATTTTAAAACATAATGGAGGCAATCTTATCTCTGCATACATAACGTATGAACACTTCTCCAAATTTTAACAGGAGCGGGAATTTTCCATGCCCGAAAATCTCAAACAGAAAAGCAACTCGAAACTAACAACTTAAACACTAATGATACCTTCCAATCTCTCTCTCTCTCTCTCTCTCTCTCTCTCTCTCTCTCTCTCTCTCTCTCTCTCTCTCTCTCGTTTCCCTTTACCTGTTTCCTTATTCCTAGGCGTCCTCATCCCTCCATCATCATCATCCTCAAACGTGACCCTACCCTGTTTCCTTCATTAAAACCGAGATGCCTCGCGGACTCCATTCAGCCCACCATGAATACCGGCATCAGACACTCGCTTGCCTGGATCGGGCTCTTGCATTCTACGTGCGACCCTCTCTCCTCCCTCCCCACGGCACCCTGCCCTCCTCCCACCAACACTGACATACACATCGTTTCTTCCCAAAATCCATCCTGCTCCTTTATCCCAGACCCTTTCATTTCAACTATCATACGTCTCTCCTTCAAAACACACGCTGGTAAGTCCACTTCTTGTTGACTTATAGGTGATGTTACAAGTAATACAGTTACACTCCAAATGGAGATGATTCCATTTCCTATTACAAACTCACACGCACACACACGTGAGAGAGAGAGAGAGAGAGAGAGAGAGAGAGAGAGAGAGAGAGAGAGAGAGAGCATGACGATGATGCTGAAAGTTACGATGATCCCATCTGGAACCTATTGCAGTGGTAGATGCGTGAATAGGACGGTAACAGGGAGGAAAAAAATCGATGAGTGACAAGTGATGAGTTGCAGGTAAATACAACTGTTCAGGTGGCAGGCGTCCGTGAGAAGACAAAATACTCATAGACTTTTTCGCTGTCCTCCCCCCTCCATTAGCAATTATATCACATTCTGCTTCAATTTTCATTGCTAACGGAATGGAATGGCGAAGACTGTAAAAACATGGATCTACCAAGTATAAGAATTGATTATTGGCCTCTAGTAATTGCATTACTATAAAAAATGTAACGTAGAGCTGAAAAAAGCCACTGTTCCCTTACCATGAACATTAACCAATAAAAACGCACAACCATCATTTCCTTTACAAAATACTCCAACTTGTGTTTCATTTTTCAAACATCTCGGAAACTTCATAAGAACTAATCAATAATAAGGGATTCTTTTCCACAGAACGTTAAACAATAAAATAAACATCATAAAAATAAAATAAATAGCAAGGAGAAGGAACATTACCTGATTCATGCAGACCTAATATTTTGCCGTGTTTGGTCACAAGCAATCTCTCTCTCTCTCTCTCTCTCTCTCTCTCTCTCTCTCTGTTCTTGCTTGCACATGCTTGTAAATTAGACATATGAAGTCTTACCTGGTTGATCAGGCAACATCACATTCGTGAACATGTTGCATAAGATTTTCCATAATACGGGCAATCTTTTGCACACATATCTTTATAATAATGCATAGTACTGTGTGACTTGTAGTTCGTACCGATTCACACTATTGAAGGTAAAATAAGAGTTTTTGATACACAGAGGTAATAAATGTACGAAACTGCCAAACATTAATGTAATCAAAATATGTAAAAACTGAAGGTGAAAAAAGCTAAACAACCTACTACAGACAGGACAAGAGAACTCTTGGTTTGGGGAAAAATAAAGGCTTGGGATCTTAACGAGTAATATAACGTCAGATGAAAGATAAATCAAGAGACCGGGTGATATTGGCAATTACGGAATGACTCCAATAAAGCAGACTGGGGCTCATCTTCCCTTGAGAGTCGCCATGATTGTCATTTACATCCTGCTTGACGAGACTTCAAAAGTTGAATCACGATTTTTCCCTTTTCTTTTTCCAGGCAATAAACAGGGTAGGACGAATGACCCCAGAGGCCTAAAGTCATCAATTATCATTAATAAGAGACGAGTCACCTACAGTTTTCACTTTCATGGATATGGACCTGCAGCGTTAAAACAAGGATATCTTAATAATCGATACATTGAATCTTACTACACGTGCTGTAGTTACAAATGCTTCAAAGTTCTACCATATGAAGTCTCTCTCTCTCTCTCTCTCTCTCTCTCTCTCTCTCTCTCTCTCTCTCTCTCTCTCTCGGACAACAGCGTCATCATCATCGTGGCCACTTTCTTGGCTCCCAGCGCATCCCCATCCCGCTGGGGTTAGCCTACGTCCCCAGTCTCTCTTGCCAACTTCTTCCCATAATTCAAATAGAGGATCCTTTGATATCAATCAGTCAAGAACGCCCCCTTTAATGTTTTGCATCGCTGCCGGAAGCGGCTTCCTCTGAAGTTCTACTTATACCATCCAGGTACATTTGTTTCCTTGTGAATTCTTGAGTAAGACCACTGAAAGCACGTACATGAGACGGATAATGTTACGTATCACTTTCAAAAGGTATGCATTTTGACGGAACAATGAAAACACTTAAGCATTGCTTTTACATCTCTTTCTCACTACACACCAGCTGTCCCCATAACGGCTGTCTAATAACTAGTACATATTTCTTGTCCATATTAAAAGAAGAATACAAGATTGCTAATAACACGCCAATATCGTTTTTCCTCGACAGGTCCAGCTACAAGACACATTTCAGAAACTTGAAAATGACGAACTAAATCATTCTAATTCCATGCCAAAAAAAAAAGGATACAATAACTTCATTAACAACACTTCATAATATAAATAACGCTCCATTAAATAAATCTAATATATAATCCAGTGTGCAACCTATATGAGATTTGGAAAAGCCAAATTTACTGGCCAAAAAGTCATGGATTAACCAGTACATCACAGTGTCTTTGTTTTCACTGAGTACAGGTAATAGTTGAAGTAAAAGACGACAGACAGACTACCTTTTGATCGGTTCCACACCACCGGGGTTGTAGGATTACCTCGTTGAATCTTACAGCATTCATGTCTACGCTATATAAGTTTCATCGTCTTTTGTCTGTCACTGTAGAGAAAATCATACTAACTGTCTACCTTTATTATGTGATTCCTATCTAATAGCTAATAGTTGATTGGATACGGGGACCATATTGGTGAGCGGCAGTAAGGTCTTCGTGCCCAACCAGCTATATTGTAGACATTGTGGAAATATCCCGTCTTGAAAATGTTTTCAGTATCCAAACTGACTTTCCCTTCACGATCCACATACTGATATGGATCTTATGATGTCCTACCATAATGTATGTTCAAATTTGTAGCTGTTTCGTTGCTCTCTTCATAATTTTGAATTATTCACATTCATAAGTGACTCAGATAAGGGCAAGACACGGGATTCATCTGTAAATAGCTAGATAAATTAGTTTTGTAGGTTGCAGACAATATAACTGATCAGTATTATGAAGAAAACCGGGCCGAATATCGGCTCAATTTGCTAGTACTTAGAGAGGTAGTTTTGAGAGGAAGTTATGTAGCCAATATGCTTTTCTTTGATCTTGCTGTGTAATATGAAGTGAAATACTTTGCCAAAAGCATT
>NC_090751.1:70838474-70858474 GCF_036898095.1 Palaemon carinicauda
AGAAGCAATGCATGAAAACTACCAAACTCCCTTCAACTTTTCCAAGAGCATTACAACAAATGTAATTTCGAAGAAGAAAAATAGCTGTGACAATTGTGCTCGGGAGAAAATGTATGTCAGACATGAATGTCCCCATGGCAGCTAATTCTCTTATGAAGGACATGGTTAAGTCATTAACTTGGTGTCATCTGCAAGAACATCTTTTATGACAAAAGCATGTCAAATATGAAGGGATCTCTCTTTTTTCATTCAAAAGTTAAAGTTGTGTAATAATATTTTGGTCCTCCAATTCAACCTAACGGCAAGCAAAGTCCTATAAAAAAGAAGTGCACACAGACGGCCAAAGCCTAAAAAGACGGAGGATTTCTTTTTATGCACAAATATAAAAGATGATTCACATATCACTAAGTTTGACTGGAATATCCTTTACGGTGAACGATAATTTCTTTATGAGATAGGCGTAACGGACGGACACAAAGACGGACAGAGACACAGTTGTAGTAAAAGGCTAAAGCACCCACACTTTGTCAGTAGGAGCCTTTTAATGACACAGATGCAGTTGTAATCAACAGAATCTCAAAATGGTTTATGGCATACCTGACTCGAAGATCTTCGTTAAAACTAAAATCGACAAAGTGCAACATATCACAACGTTGAAAATATTTCATCAAAAATCATTTACAATTTTGAGTTTCATAGTTTCATTATCAAAGCGTATCTCATAGACCTGTCTATCATTTCAATGCAAGTACCCACTTCACTTCACAAAACAAAGCATATATTAACGACAAACAATTATGTAATAAATGCTACTGCACAATATAAATAAATCATAAAAAAATGCGCGTATAATGAAATAGTAAATATATATGGACGAATGTGTACAAGCAACACTTGCTCACAGCCATGTAAATTTAAAGTTTCGTAAATATGCAAAATCAACTTGCTCTATTTATAAGGTAAAATTTCAATTTCAATAGAATTCTAGATTAAATAAATATTAATGATTAAAAATGAAAGAGAAAACTCATATTAATTCTGTAAATCGAGAGATCTTTTCAACCAAGATTTCATGAAAATTGTTCTTGGAATTCGGCAAGGGCTCTTTTGCTATACCTTATACAAATATTTTTTCTCATAGTGACGGGGAATGCTTAGCGAAATTAAAACTACTAATTAATAGGCAAATACAAATGAGTGCTCACAAGCAAAATAATCATTTTTTTCGGAAAATAAATCTTAAATAATTAATTTTCTAAATCGTCAGAATTCATAGTTTTTATCTGATATTTATTCTTTCCTCTTTCGATGATGAATTCATGACTATGTTTAATAAAAATACACTGTATTTTTAAAACATGATTATATATATATATATATATATATATATATATACATATATATACATCATCATCATCTCCTCCTATGCCTATTGACGCAAAAGGCCTCTGTTAGATTTCGCCAGTCATCTCTATCTTGAGCTTTTAATTTAATACTTCTCCATTCATCATCTCATATTTCGCGCTTCATTGTCCCAAGCCATGTAGGCCTAGGTCTTCCAACTCTATTAGTGCCTTATGGAACCCAGCTGAAGAACATGCCCAAACCATCTCCATCTACCCCTCATCATGATCTCATCCACATATGGCACTCGAGTAATCTCTCTTATAGATTCATTTCTAATCCTGTCCTGCCATCTAACTCCCAAAATCCTTCAGAGGGCTTTGTTCTCGAATCTACCAAACAATCTATATTGTTTCATTGTCATACCATGATATACTGTGTGTATATATATATATATATATATATATGTGTGTGTGTGTGTGTGTGTGTGTGTGTTCAAACACTCGTTTACATGTAGAGGTTATATATAAGCATTAATAAATACATATCTCAGGTAAACCATTCGCTCGGCAACGTGAAAGATAGCATGATATAGACTCAAAATGTCATAAAAATCACATTGAAAAAATTAAAAAATATCTCATACATACAGAGAGAGAGAGAGAGAGAGAGAGAGAGAGAGAGAGAGAGAGATTTCTTCTCTGCTTATTTCACCGATGGTTCCGAAATGAATCTAAATAAACGTCATGAAAGGCAGAACAGAAGAGCTGCCAAATGAATGAGCCTGAAAGCGCCAGAATAAACAAACAATTTGGAGAAGTGAACTGAGAATGAATGGCTCTAAATCTTGCATCGTAATTGAATGAATATATGTACCAGAGCTACACATTCAGTACTTATATATATACACACACAGACACACACACACTTGAATGATGACTGTATACCGCACCCGGTACCGACTTGCCAATCCCCCCTACTCTCTCTCTCTCTCTCTCTCTCTCTCTCTCTCTCTCTCACCAGGTATGCCACATCTTTTCTTCCTTGCTGCTAATGAATGTTCAACTTTAATCTGGGCAAGTGATAAATATCACTAAAATCTATGGAAATTTTGTATACTAGTTATAAAATGTGAGAAGGGTAGCAAATGTCCGTCGTATTTGGAAACAGGGAAATCACAAGCACAGCTTCATTCCGTCTTTTAATTATTAAAGCACCGAAGAGAATGTCATACCGAGCGAAAAGCTAAAATTTACTAGAATATCTTTTTCCATACAGTAGCAGGAGTCCAAGCGGTGAAGCCAGGATGAAAATATCCTTCCACAAGCGAGAAACTATTAGAGAGTATTATTTAAGGAAAGCCAGCGAGTGCCACAAGCTGCTTCTTGTCTAGGTTTCTTGACCAACAAACCCAGCAATCTCCCAGCTACAAGTTAGTACGCATTACTCCAATCCACGGATCACCTAAAACTGCCGCAACTGCTTGGCATTCCTCGGGGTCAGCTGGATTCTACACGGATTTACCGGCGTTAACCACATAGCCAGGTGTTAGCGAAGGTTAATTAGTTTTCAAGGAAAATCCTCGTCTAGAATCCGCAGTCTCTATGAAATAGACCAAAGACGAGGCACACAAAGAACAATCATTCGGCGACCCCCTTCCCTCCTAACCCCATTTCTACAGTTTGTTCGTACATACAAAAATTCTCCTTTTTAAGTGATACGATATCTTTAAAATTCTCGTTTATGTTCACGCATGGATACGGCGTTCATCAAAAGGAATAAAAAAAAAATTCTCCCTCAATGAGATTCTCTTAATCATAATAGACTTCGTCACCGTGCTCCTACAACTTTCACAGTCATTTATTAATATCGATAACATCCATTAAACTTTGTGGATCCTAAGGTTTCTAAAGTCCCTCGTCTATTCTAAAACTTCCAATAGCTTCTGCAATCACAATGATAATGTTGATGATAAAGATATTAATAGAAAAAATGCAGTTTCATATCGAACAACAACACCAGTAATAATAATAATAATAATAATAATAATAATAATAATAATAATAAAATTAGCTGATCTAAAAGAAACGAGAAAATTAGTGTAAAATAGAGTAGCCAATTAATAATTTACCCTAAAAAAATTACGATTAAATCGTCGATACCTTCCACACCACAAGCCTTAAAGTCAGCAGTTACCATAGTGCTGATATCAATAATTAACATACACGAATAACTATCATTTCTAAAGCCATTCCATACACAAAGGGACTCCAACTCAGTGAATTAAAGATGACGTGCCATTCGCCCTGTCAAAAAGGGAAACGCTGACTGATTCCATCAAAACACGCAAAGGAACCAGGTCTTTTCACGGAGAATCTCCCTGTCAAGCATCACTATAGCTAAAAATTGGCTATTTCTCCTATTTCCGATCATCCAAAATGCAGAGATCGATCCCAACATAGGATTCCCGCCGTGAGATTTTGACTGACGCGTCTATTAATCGGCTAATGCTGCAAAATTATATCTCATTAGCGATCGACTATGCACCATGCAATCATCTAGTTAACAGCAATTAAAGTAATAAACGGCTTGTTCCGCTGGTTATATATAGCATTAATCTCTTAGCATAACCACCATTTCTCATATTGGGAAGCAAAATGATGAGTGCTACGTGGACTTGATGGGATGCTTCGAACTTTATTTTTATTCATATGTACCCAAATATTTATGAGTATATTCATACACAACAACACACACTCACCTCACACATACATACACACTCATTATATATATATACATATATATATATATATATATATAGAGAGAGAGAGAGAGAGAGAGAGAGAGAGAGAGAGAGAGAGAGAGAGAGAGAGAGAGAGAGAGAGAGAGAGAATTCGGTATTAAATGCCTTTGTGGTTGATATTTACATTGATTGAAATCACGAGCGTTACTGATATATATTCATATCTATATCTATCTATCTATCTATATATATATATATATATATATATATTAATATAAAATGTATGTATATATAATGCACAGAAACAGATAGATAGAAAGATGCGTAAGATATAAATTTCAGGCAACAAGTCTATTATCAAATAATAGATGTTTGAAAATTAGTAGATACTATCTTAAATATAAAGATATAACTTGCTTCATTAAGATTGTTTAAGCACAATTTCCATCTTGATTGTGAAATTTTTCTCACAATTTTAACATAAGATCACTTGTTTGTGTGTGCACACGCGCGTGTCAAAATCAACAAAGATCCACCAGCTTTTAGTATAGACTAAGGAATACCCCGAAGAATGTAAAATTTTGAAGTTGAACTCCGCTTTATTCAAGCACACATTTGGAACTCAAGTAAGGCTAGACACCCGTGAACTTCAACAGATCAATATCATCCAACACTGTGGCATCGAAAGGATTGGAAACAACTCTCACGGATAAGAGCAGCCTAACGGTGGGAAAAGGACACCGCACCAAGTGCAGCAGAAGAGTACTTGAGTAGGAAGAAAAGACTGAGCACCTAGGAGACGTGTAAGCTAGCTGTAGGCTATCCGGTTAGAATTACACAAATATACATAGGCACAAGGCCATTAATCTGGAAGAGAGAGTACATAAAACTGCACAAAAGCCAGGCCTCACTGGTCCTCCAGCGTGAGAATTCCCCACCCACCCCCCAATCTTTCACTTTCCCAAGGGGTGAAGAACACGAATATACATCGATATTAGAAAACCGAAAAATTCTCATTACCAAAAACTCCTTTCAAGGCTAAGATAACATATTTCAGTTACAAAGGAATCATCAATCTCATCAAGAATACAAAATTCATACGTGTCTCTTATTAAGAAATTTGAATTACAGCATTATTATAGAAACAAAAATTTTACAAAATAAATACATGTCATCAAGCGTGTTACATTGATAACGACTACTGTATATACAGTAGACTCAGAGGTTCACATGCTAGGGTACGTGAATCCTTATGGTAGGCTAGATGTTCGTGAGAGGATCATTTGCCGGTACGTGGCGTGCTCACAACACTTAATTTTTATTTATTCTTGTCATTTATATCTATCAAATCTATTGATCTAAAGCAATATATTAATCCTTTCACTAGATTCACATTTGATAATCTTCCTTATCTCTTGACTACATAAACAAAATATACTCGTTTGAAATATAAAATGAGAAGCACGTATAGGATGACTGCTACCTTGGCTTTAAAAATGAGGATGAATAATCCGCAATCAATTCTCATCCCATGAAGTGAATGCCGAACCAGTATAATCTTTTAATTTTTTAAGACTATACTTCATAACCTTAAAGAAAAACATCTAGAAAGTGTCATCCTTCGGGTTGACAGCAACTATTTATGGGATGAGGGTGCAAGTCTCATGACATGCCTCAGATATGGATGGTCAACGGGCCGACGGTTCTTATCTGTTCATTAAAGCCACCCATCAAAGTGTTGACCAAATGACCAGCAATATAGCAAACGTGTTACAATTCACAGTTCAAGTTTAAATTGGAAATTTCCTCAAGAGGAAATAGAGTTCATATAATTTTATTAGAAAATGGACATTACTTTGAGTTTTCACTTCCATACTATGCTAATAGGATATCAACTGTAAATATACAAATATTATTCTTATGCTCCTCAAGGTAACAGGTCAAGGGCTAATTGCAAAGAACCAAAGTAAACCTTAACTAACCAGAATGTATCAGAACGAGACTTAAACAATTTTCATTGAGTAATTGGGACTTTCCTAAAGATCAACTCTGGAAAAATTAACTCAAAGAGACCCAGCAGGCAAACTGAGCAACCTTTGATTTCGTTCGAATTCTATAATAATAAGGGAATACCCCTGCAGTTTATTCTTATAGCACAAAATAAATGAGACCAACAATAAAGAAAATCTTTATCTTTATCATGAATATAATTTGAAAAAAAAACTAATAAAAATTACAGCATTACTAATGGTATTTGAAAAAAAAAATGACAAAATGGCGAAAAAGGGACAGTTAATCCTGGTTTGTGAGGGACAGTTATTCACTGAAAAACAACTGTATTGTATTCTACACTAAACGCTCTGAAAAAGGTAAAACCTGAAAACTTGATACGGCATCCTAAATCAAACACCTCTTGGTCTTTTAACATTAATATTTCCTTCCTAAAGCCTGGTTACTGAACAAGAAATTACAATAAACATGATCAGTTTTAGTAAAATAATGACCTAGCAAATTGGTAAAGAAAAAAAAATGTGTACCACCAAGCTTACACAATGAGAAAATAAAACAAAAAAGTAAGAAGGATGCAAAAGAAGCGGTAAGGGATGTAGGAGTGAAGTGGGGAGGAGTGGAAGGGGGAGAGGCATGAGTGAGGCACGTCAGTGATGTGAAGGATCCCCCAATCAGTAGGATGATCGGCAGTAGCCGCCATCTATGTCAGTCGCACGATGAATATATATGAATAAATGAAACCGGACAGACACAGACACATCGGCGCGCAAGCTGAGGACATAAGAGCCGCCATCGTTGGAGTCGCCCTGAATTCAGCAGGCGGAACGGTTTCATATAAAAGAAGTCCCAGATTCCCAAGAAGCCGGATTCGGATGTTTTACTCAAAAACAGATACTTCCAAACATCCGGGAGCTGCATTCCTCTTCTTAACAACACAGTAAGCAAAGCCAACAACAACGCATAACAAACGAGACCAAAAATGTAATACGATATGACAATAAATCATTTTTTCCGAAGAATATTCGGTCACGTTAAAATTTACCCTTCCTCGCTCACCCCCCCCCCCCCACACAAAGTATTTTACAGATTTACTATGGAATAATCAGAGGCTGGGAATCGTAAAATGTAATTGTAGAGTAAAACTGGAAATAATGTTGCAAAAAGCTGATATTTCAAGATCGAGAAGATATTTATTGTGCCACGAAAGAACTAATAAGATCTCAGCAAATGAATAACTTTCACAGAATTTAATCCACAGCAACGTTCTGGGATTTTTAAGATAAAAGTAGAATAGAAGAAAACAAGAATTTACGGCTTGGACCAAGTATTTAGAGGCAGAATTAACGATGAGGGAAACAAAATAAAGAGGCACAACGTACGAACCTGCCCCATGTGATGTGAGAGAAAGCAGTCAACGGGAAATTTAGACCAGTGTATAGGAAAACTAACATCTAATAACGGAATAATAAAATGTTTGATATAAAATTGGTGGGTAACATTGTGATCATTATAACGCTGTGTGTCAAGTACATAGAATACTTTGTCGGCACTCAGCAGGTTATAGGACTAGAATTAACAGGAAATAAAAACCCCAGAAAACTGCAAAAGCAAAGCTCAACACCACAGCATTCTAGAAATTTCATTGCAGCTGTGAACAGATTGCGCATGATTTTCTTAATGTGGCAGTTGTCTAATTGAATCGCTGTTACTTCATAAAGCAAATGCTTTCCTGTTAAAAAGTTGGACAAAGCCCTGTTTCATAGTTAAAGGATTTAACGATTTAACATTGTTATTATTGTTATATTTTACAACGTTTTATTATTTCTCATTTACAGTCTATTCGTTATATATATTCGCTTTCCTCGCTAAGTTGCTTTCACTGTTGGAGCACTTGGGTGTTAGCATTTTTGGTTTTCAAATTAGGGTGTACCTTGGCTAGTTATAATAATATGAATTGATATTTGGCCTCATCCTCACACACACACACACACACACACACACATTATACTCATATAAATAATACGGTTCAAACAGTCACATGAATATCTGAAAATTCAATTCCGATTAAATTATGCTTAGAAGAGGAAAACCACGATATATTTTTAAATTAATCAAATTGATTGTAGCTATGGCGTAAGAACGAAAAACAGAACAAAGTTATCAAAATAAAAGGGAGGCATTCCTCTTGCATAAACACATTCACACTTCCAAATGGCTTTCTCATTTTCAAATTCATGCAATGCGTTTAATAGCGATAATGGTGTTAACATTCTACCATGAACTGAATAAAATACATAGTATGGCGCTCGTTAAACCAAAGCGAAGGTAAGCCATGCCTACCTTCAGCCTCCCCCCCCCCGACATATGGGGGAGGAGTGGGGGTAATATCAACAGATAATACGATAGGCAATTACAGCTAAGGGTAATAAGTTTTGAGAGATCTCCGTTGTCTCTCCTCCCGCCCCTTTCGCTAATGGGTCCATTAATCACCTTATCAAAGCCCACTTGCTTCACAGGGTTCGTGGGGATCACCCACCGTGGTAAAATATGTCTTGCAGACACTTACATTGCCTCGCTGTCTTTCTGCTGGCTATCCCCACGCAAACATCCGACAACAGTTATAATCCTACTCCATGCACTCCCTCACAAGTTTCTTCTTTGAAATAATGGAAACCTGCGAGATACGTTAAAGGGAGTCGGCTGAGATTGTCAGCATTGACGAAATGGAAAACAAAACAACAAAGACGTGGACGCGTTTAAATTCATAATAATTCTTATATTCCTTATCTAATGCTTGCTTTACCTGCAAACTGTAAATCAGGTTACATTATCCATCAATAAAGGGTAACGGGGAGAGAGAGAGAGAGAGAGAGAGAGAGAGAGAGAGAGAGAACATTTTAACACCTCTAAAATTGGAAACTTGAACCCCCAATGGTCCCACGGCCAAGGCACCAATATTCAACTAGTGTACACCTCCACGCAATGTTGCCTTATAAAAGATATATAAATTACTCATAATGAAAGCGGAAACCGGTTATTTATTGAGAAGTCAAGACGGGAAGAAAGAGCGGGGGTTGACATAGGATTAACTGAGAGGGAGTCTGGTGGGGAAGAGAAGAGTGGGCGATAACCAGCCAATCAGCCAGGATGATTTATGATACTCGAGGTCACGAGGATGTCCTGTGCACAGGTGCACACAGGATGCTGTCCCTTCACCGTCCTATAAATTATCCTCCCTTCCACTTGATATTACTATCCCCCTCCCTCCCACCCATTCCCAATAACAGATCTCAATTTATGCCATATATTTTAAAAAGGTTCTAATTTCTAATCTCCATCTGCCCTACAACTTCAAACATCGAAAATGAAACATCCCAACCGGAATCTCCACATCAAAACCAAACTCGTCTTGATTTCTAAGCTATGAACAGGATATTTCCACCAAGGCATCGGTAGGTCTCACGCATTGCCATCCGGATGCAGGGACCGCTGGCCCTACAAAGAGAATACGGGAATGGAATCCCAAAAATGACGGCGACATTCTTAAACACACGTGGTTCTAACAATTATTCATATAGGTAAAGTAGGAATTGTTCCAAATCAAAAAATCTAAAATCTAATGGAAGTTCAAATTACTGATTAATATATTGACAAATATTTTGATTCCTTTTATGAGGAAAACTTACATAAATGTGATGCACATGCGACTAAAACAATAAATATTTTTACTAAGTCAACATATTGTTCAAAGAGAATGTTTCTTTCTACAATGAATTCTTCGTTTCACTATATATATATATATATATATATATATATGATAAATTTTGCACATTTAGACGTGTTTTTCATATTCAAATAAGCCATATATATTTTTGATACATTAATGTCTGGATTCTCTTAACGACCTCGGGATCAGAGCCCACGGCGAAATCACACAAAGACAAGAGCTTGTGTCCGGCCGGAAATCGAACCCTGGTCGGCAAGCTTGTACAGACAGTGACTAAACCACTTGGCCACGAAGAAAGATAAAAGTCAATGACAATTATACTGTACTTATACCTGTCGAATTCAGGTGTTTTGTACTTAGAATTGAAATCAACCCATCTTCACCATCGTAGCTAATTGGTAGTTTGTTACTTGGCATTCAATTAATGATAAATTTTGCACATTTAGACGTGTTTTTCATATTCAAATAAGCCATATATATTTTTGATACATTCATGTCTGGATTCTCTTAACAACCTCGGGATCAGAGCCCCAGGCGAAATCCCGAGGTCGTTAAGAGAATCCAGACAGTAATGTATCAAAAATATATATGGCTTATTTGACTATGAAAAACACGTCTAAATGTGCAAAATTTATCATTAATTGAATGCCAAGTAACAAACTACCAATTAGCTACGATGGTAAAGATGGGTTGATTTCAATTCTAAGTACAAAACACCTGAATTCGACAGGTATAAGTACAGTATAATTGTCATTGACTTTTATCTTTCTTCGTGGCCAAGTGGTTTAGTCACTGTCTGTACAAGCTTGCCGACCAGGGTTCGATTCCCGGCCGGACACAAGCTCTTGTCTTTGTGTGATTTCGCCTGGGGCTCTGATCCCGAGGTCGTTAAGAGAATCCAGACATTAATGTATCAAAAATATATATGGCTTATTTGAATATATATATATATATATATATATCTTGAAAAGGTTCCACAATGATGTAAGACGTGTTTGAAAAATTGGTGTATATTTGTAGATATTACAAAATGCGTTTAGAGCTTTCGTCCATCATCTGTGGACTTGGTCACTAAAAAAAAAAAAAAAAGATTTTTTTTTTTTTTTTCTTTTTTTTTTTTTTTTAGTGACCAAGTCCACAGATGATGGACGAAAGCTCTAAACGCATTTTGTAATATCTACAAATATACACCAATTTTTCAAACACGTCTTACATCATTGTGGAACCTTTTCAAGATAACAAGGAAGTACGACATTGTACTTGTTTGCACCATATATATATATATATATATATACACACATATATATGTGTGTGTATATATATATATATATATATCTGTATGTATATATATATATATATATAACTGACTATTACTATCCGCAAAAAAAAAAACTTTAGAAGATTAATCAAAACATGCAGTAAAAGTAAGCAAATACAGCTAGAGGCACCTGGAATGAAAGACTAACGCAGCACGAATATCCTATGCTAAAATCACAACCACCGTCATAAACAATAATTAGAAAAAGGGAAGAAAAAAAGGTAATATCCGGACTGGGAGCGAGGGGTATGGGAGGGACGGTAAGTTTAAAGGGAGCAGAGCCGAAGAGGAAAAGGTAAAATGAAGATGCAATATTATAGCTCCAAATAAAAGTCAAATGCTATAGATCCAAATGATCCACAATAACCTGCTAATGTGCCATGTGGCTTATCAATATCAAAGAGTAATTGTTGTTTCCACTGACTGGCCGTAAGTAAAGAGAATAGTATGAGGGCGCAAATAAAGATGACATCGCATGGCTCCAAGCGGTTCAACGTGAAATGAAACAACATAAAGAAGCTTCAAGTTGCTAAAAAAGCACTACAGCTCCTACAGAATGACAAGATTAGCGCAATAAAGATACTGCAACTGGATGAACGACAAAGAGGCCAATGACATGGTTATTAGTTCATCTAAATGAGAAAGGTGAGATCCTTACACATCCTGCATGACGATTTACTCTTTAACCATACAACAAAATCACTAAAAGGGCATTACTATCACGCGAAGTCTAGAAGAGAGTGCGATGCTGATGACATGTTTATCAGCAGAGCTTTTTTTGGTACCTAATAACGAAAACAACCTTACTTCACTAGTTTCTCTGGCTTAAAAAAATGACATGTGAAGAAACGTAAAACCCTGTGTCAAAATGTGCATACGTTTGTATAAATTATCCAGTGCCAGAGATGTATGAGAAAAAGTTCAGAGCCTAGATTTTAATTACGAGAAAAAAAATGATGCAACAAATTATCAAGATTCTAACTTCCCTACGACAGAATAAAAGGAAGACAAGTACTGTGGAATCTCCATAAACGGTTCAGCGAATCAACTCTCACCTCTTCTGTTTTGCTATTCTTATTTATGTGGATTTGGATAAAACAATTATTCCCTCACAAGTCAGGGAATTCTTAGCTGGATATGCACTGCTAAATCTTTTTAATCTAGTATCAGATAAACTAACCTTTTGCATTCCACCCCCTAACTCATGACCGCTTAGCTATCTCCCATTTATAAAAGTGCCCGAATCATCGGGACTTCCTAATGACACACATCCGAGACTTTGCTTTCTCTTAAGCGATTCACTCATTTTTTTCACCATCCATTTCCACCTAGGCGTACTTTCGTTTACCTTTAAAAAAATTTCTTCAATTTGAAACCCTGCTTTTTATTTAGAGAGAGACTTCACAGGGATCTGAGTTTAATACCTTCACTTTGCCAAAAGCGAGTTATCTCTTCTAATCCCTGTCTGGTCTGAATTTTCGTTAGTTCATAACAGGACGGATGCTATTACTGAATGGAATATCACAAGTAAGGATTAAATTGAGGAACGGCCTTTTACATATAACATGGTGAGCACGCAACTATACTTAAACAACAATTTCGAAACCGTTTGTGTGTGAGAGAGAGAGAGAGAGAGAGAGAGAGAGGGGGGGTTTATACATTCATACATATATATATATATATAATATTTATATGTATATTTTTATATATATATATATATATATATACACACACACAAATTAAAACTCTCTTAAGAAGAGTTCCTCAATGAGTTATCCATAACTTGTGGGGCAACACATTTCATGATAAAACCTGCTTACCAGATGTCCATCTCCAACTACCATGGTCGATTACGTGTCTTATTCAATGTTTGGATTAACGATGGATCGAATTAATCGTCAGGGCTACACGACCACATGGCAAGGGTGTGTGTGTCTTAACATAGAACTGCTCGCTAGCAAAAAAAAAATCATCTTACTTTATTACGTTTTTTTTTTCTTGCTCTCCACATCACACGCAGTGTTCCTTTGAAGCGGCTGACCACTACACCAAGTAAAAAATTCGACAGGGCCACTACAATTTAAGAGTGAAACAACATTCATAGATCGGGTCATTTCCGCTAATGGTTCAGACTTGTACCATCTCATAAGTGAAACACATGTGTTAAAGCATCCAAGAACAGAGAGAGAGAGAGAGAGAGAGAGAGAGAGAGAGAGAGAGAGAGAGTAAAAGTAATATGTACCGTACAATTTCATCACTTGGTATCCATGTCCAGTTCTCCTCAAGTGTCTTAGCGCATAACATATAGACAAACCTTAGGAGGAGCGATATGGGAAAATCATTCTGACACCTTGGGTGAATATCTAATAGACTTATACAACCATCCATGAATACTCTTCTTCTTCTCAACTGAGTACAACTGTCCTTATCCCAATGGGAAGCGTCACAAAAAATATACGTATTACGAAACCACCTCACAAATTATCGACATAGACTAATAACCTGAATTCTCTAATGTCTCTACGTGACAATAATGAGTTTCATCTCGAGACCGACCTCGATCTATGTCCAAGAGGGAGCTACCACGATATAGGACACGCTTTAAACCTCAGAAGGCTTATCTGTAGCGCTTAATATCGCGACACGTACATGAGCCCTTTAGACTTCTTCGGGGCGTTGGTGTTATGTGACATATCCTTAAAGGACAAGTAAAGATATATTTTGAGGCAATGAAAATAACTGAATGCGGGAAAATCTATTATCATAAACATTTAAAATTTTATTATGGGGCTACTGTACATGGTTTTGCATCCGAATGAAGGAAGATATATAGTTGTGAATTCATACTTAATAATGATCTAAAGAGAGAGAGAGAGAGAGAGAGAGAGAGAGAGAGAGAGAGTTTGTATTTTTTTCCATTTCGATTCCATACGGCAAAGGGGAAGCGAAAGATCATGATTTAAAAAATAATTTTGGCTTTAGAAAATGAACGCATGGAAAGCCCACCCCACGTAGGAAAACACACAGTCAGAGTACAGTGTAGTGAAGTACGAAAAGGTGATTAGAAAGGTCTAACTATCGCTTACTTCTCAAAACTTGTTTACAGCTTCTTCGAATCAATCCCAACAAGGTTCTCCCTCTTGCCTTTTTCGGTTTCTATTGAAAATAGGGGAATGAAAGGATGAAAACATAAGGATAAAAAGGCGAAGAAAAAAAAAAGCAGAGCAAAAGCAAAACAATATTCCAAACGAAGAACATATACATAGAGAAAGAAGCTTACTTAGGTTCCAATACGTACGCACTAACATTACGCAAACTAAAAGGAAAATGAGAGAGAGAGAGAGAGAGAGAGAGAGAGAGAGAGAGAGAGAGATAAATGGAAAATAGCGTAGATATACAAGTTGCAGCCAGATGGAGGAGGCGGAGGGGTGGTGGGGTTGCAGTGTTTCCCTGTAGCAGGAGGCTCTAGAGAGAACTGGAAAGGGAGCGTTCAGGGGAGGGGTAGGAAGAGGATGAGGAGGGGTGAAGATGGGGATTCTAGGATAGGAGGGTGAGAGGTGGTGGAGGAGTGCCAGAACGCCACCAAAGGGAGGCGGCACCTTTGATCTCACGCGGCCCCGCTCACGTTATTACCAGCGCCCGGCTCCCTATCCTCTACCCATGGGGACAGGGAGGGAAGGGCTCACCGCCCCCTTCTCTCTCTCTCTCTCTCTCTCTCTCTCTCTCTCTCTCTCATACAAACAAACATAAAATACATGAATAAATCCTTAATTATATTTACACACTAACGGTAACTATATGTATATATAAAATCAAGAAACAAAATAACACGGGACCATTTGCTATGAATAAACTATACATTGGAGCACTAAAATAACGCGTGTATGGAAATTAGAGGATGATAACGTTGGGTTAATTCAGACCATGCTTTGGACTGTGAAAACAGGATATAGCCCAGTAATGGCGTCAGAAGCAGGCTCTCTCATCCTAAACATTCTCTCTCTCTCTCTCTCTCTCTCTCTCTCTCTCTCTCTCTCTCTGCGTTAGTTCTCTGATATCTCTTTCCTCTTACGAATTCATGGCACACATTCGTAATTTACAAGTAAGGCTCAGTCTTGCCGCTTTGATGTTTCAACTACATTATGAATTTACGCAAACGCAACGTTATACACAAAAAAAAGGATCGAGCGTCAGAGTAACGACCAATTTCTCCTAACAAGTCTTGAATAAATCTACAAGCAGATTCCTTGTTTGAGGCTTAAAAAACTAATGGGTTTCTGAAATCTGCGCGACAATTGTCATCACTTCATGATAACATAACTAATACAGCGGCTGAGAGAGAGAGAGAGAGAGAGAGAGAGAGAGAGAGAGAAGCATTAAATTTCTAGCTTGTCTTTAAATCAAAAAACAAATATTTACATTTGAACATAGGGCCCAGCTAACCAATAATAATGAATTGTCAACCTCATTGGCGTGTAAATACCATAAAATAGGTTGGGAAGAATCTTGTTAGTCAAAATTGTGATGCATTTTCTAATATCAAAATTTGTGAATGTGTACATACAGCCCAAGTCTTTCAAATCTGAGCGAAAGACAGTGGCACCAATAATTTCCAGAAAATCTTCAACATTTGTCATTATAAGGAAATCCTTTGCAATGTCATTAAAGCACAAACATTGGTGGGTGTGCGCGTATCTTGAGAGTGATTTTACAGTGGCAAGTTACGATCACAGATCAATACCTCACTGATTTCAATCATATCCTCACATGATCAAGTGGTACATATTTTGATCATAAATTCTTGTATCAAAATCATTTAATAATAGAGCCATGGAAAACTACTGTAATGATATCTTTACATAAACAATATGGCTGAAACTACACCATTTTCAAAATAAGAATTTAAAAAAAATCCATGCTCTGATTAATTGGCGTAACAATTACATAAACTGCCTATATTTGATTAAATTTCACTAATACACATCAACCCCAAAAGATATCACTAAACACTAACATTAAGATAGAAATAAATAAATATTCATCCATACGCAATAACAAATGACAATAATTTAATGACTTAGTGCGTATGGTCAAAACCGGAAACAAGCCTTTGCAGATTGTAACTTTTAAGAACTTTTCATAATTGGCCCAGGAGAGTGGTACTGCGGCACTACCCTAAATCTAGTCGGTTCCATTCTCAGGACGTAATTCCTCCAAATGAAAGAGGGGAGGGGAGGGGAGGGGAGGGAAAGAAAGATGGGCGTGATGTCGGAGGCGGTGGCGTTGGCCACGGCACCGTGCGTTTCTCTGATGAGGCCAATCCACAGGCCCTCCCTCACACCCGGCCTCTCACCCATTGCACCCATCCTCATACCCAGGATAACTTCCCCTCACCAACCGACATGGTTTTAATATGTTTCTTTTTAAACAAAAGTAGATTTCTTATTTATACCATTTCAACTTTGTTTTTACTCTGGCAAACAATTGTTGTTCAGTCCTATTCCCTACAGTTTTTTTTTCTTCAAAAATCACTTAAAACATACTATTCAAACAACAAGCTGTTATTATGAGTTCTACTTAATACAATATATATTTAACATATACGGTATAATTTTCTGCAGAAAATTTCGATATGTCTGATTACACGTTTATATATAACTTATCTACCTAACATTGATACTGATATAAAAATATATATATTTCTGATCACTTATCGTTTAATCGTTATTTTTCTATAAATTTTTTGCACTGGACTACCTTGCTGTTTGAAGCCCTTGCTTTTCCAATTAGGGTTTTAGCTTAGCTAGTAATAATAACAATAATACTAATAAAAATATCATATACACTTTTTTTTAAATTAGGACATTTCGTTGACAGGGACCGACTACAAAATTCGGTCACTCCTACATTCCTCCTTCAACTTGTGAATCGTAGACGAACCCCGACGGAGCAATTAGCCGTTTTATACATGAGCGTGTCGACCACCCCTACACATACACTGGGTTACACCGCTACCCTGCAAGAACTCACGAAAATCAAGGTTCTTAAATAAATATTATGTCTTTTATGCCATTTATCCAACAATGTTAACACGTCTCTTCCTACCTACAACCATTTTCATTACTCAGTGGCTGTCCATCTTTTCCATATCACTTTTAACATACCCTGTTACATCATTTCACCTACGCTAATGTTACCACCACATCGACATATCTCCCCACAACTTAAATCTTTTCTTTCACATTTATATTTGATTTCCTTACATTCACATACATACATTTCATAAGAACACTTATAATACAAAAGTAATGTTATATGCAAATGATTTACTAATGCCTACCTTTCGGTCGCAACAAATTGTGCAAGAAAAAACGTAAAATTAAGAGAAAAAATTATTAGATTCAGACACACATTCGCCCACATTTTTTGTCAAATCATTGCATAACTTTATTACAGAGTCGCTAAGACCAATTATGGCCAATTTGTCAGTTTATGTCTAGATGGAACCGAAAATTTAATAAGAGAGGAGAAAAGTAAGAAAACAGACAGGCTATAAGTTATCCTAAACAGAAATAAAGGTAAATAAACGGATATATCTCTCTTGTTGAGAGTTTAACAACTTTCTTGATTACCCAAAGAAGGAATATAGTCCACTAATTGCTATCAATAGGCTATTTACTATTAATTTCGCTGCATAAATACAAGACAATTTATCTTCTGTGAAAACAATACTTTTTCTTACACAGCAATTTTTCGGGTTGTTTATTTTTAATAGGTAGGGTGGCAAAATTTTTTACATTTGGTTACACAAAATTAAAAAAGAAATCTGAAAAAGTTAACCTAAAATTTTTACCAATTAAATCATAAATAAAGCAGGTTACAAATCAATTTCTTAAGCGGATATCCCCAAATGAAAACATCACAATATCTAGTAGTCAGGCAATTTATTTCACGTGCACAATACAAGCGGAATCAAAATGAACCAGCGTAGAGGCAAATGTTAAATCCCGGCCCCGCTTACCGGCTGTGGTAAACCCATCCCACCACAATGATTTCTATTCCTAAAGAAAAGAAAAGAAAAATCTGCTTCAAAGGCACTTGGCTTGAGCGATCCACATGGTCTTACGCAACGGAGGAAATCTTTAGCTGCGAGAAAAATAAATGAAAGAGAACCATCCACTTGCTAAAGCACTACAACCCTCGTCAGATAACTTCCATGACCCAATGGCACATGCCATGGGCACAGCAACGGCAGCAGAAACATGGGCGGCATGAATGGGTGGCGAGGGGCGACACGGGAGTTAGCACAGGCCTGGTGGTTGAGACTAATGGTCGGGAAAACTTTGCCTTTGTGAATCGCGCCACCGTGGAAATAATACAACATCAAAGAGACACACAACCCACCCCCTCCAATGCTACAGACTCCCCAATAACCCCCATCGTGGTCCCTTTGGGGACAGCACAGGATGGAGATGCTCGGGAATAGGCCACAGGAGGAGGGTAGGGCTGGAGGTAGTATTGGGGTCGAAAGCAACCCTCCCAATAGATAGGCATAAAGAAACAAGGGAGATGGAAAATATACCGATTGATCGCGTCATTACTGGCGCTAGAGGAGGCATGCGTTGAGGGAGCTGTTGCTTGTGCATCTACCATGTTCCTCATACAACAACGCTAAAGAATGAGACCAGATAAAGCATCTCTAAATTGTTAAAACTAATAACAGTAATTTTTCTATTATACTGTCTTTAACTCTAAGCAATTAGACTATAAAAGAATTCTTATATTTCCTGGAATATTTGAATAACAAAAATTATCAACATCCAATAACTACCTCTACTCTGATTACCAGACATTACTTCAACGAAATTTATGCTTAGCTCAAAATATCAACATACAAATCTCTCTCTCTCTCTCTCTCTCTCTCTCTCTCTCTCTCTCTCTCTCTCTCTCTCTCTCCATACGTTGTGCTAGTGTCCATAGACACTTCCCTTCCAACTGGCTCTCATCACCCTCACAGGTAATCAATGGGAGCCTAAACAAATATGAATAAATAATAAAAAAAGGCGCAAGAGATGGGGTATAGATGAGGGGAATGGCCACGAGATGAAGAGGGGGAATGGGGGATTTCGGGAGGGGAAAAGTGTAGAAGTGTAGGAGGGCCCCACAACCTCGAGAGGTTACACGGTACCTCTCTCTCTCTCTCTCTCTCTCTCTCTCTCTCTCTCTCTCTCTCTCTCTCTCTCTCTCTCTCTCTCTCTCTCTCTCTCTCTCCACTATGAGAAAATACCGAATAGTGATATTAACTATTACTGACATTCCTTAGAAATAATAGTTCGAGAGCTAACTACAGCATAATCTTATCTGAACAAAATCCAGTACATTCACCTCTACTGTATACAAAGAAATAAACTTCACCGACGACTAAGAAACACCGTAATGTCCACTTTATTGCACAAAATAAATAAAAGGTCAGAAATAAAAGACCAGCATAAGTAATATAATATTAAGCATGTGGACAGCAAGAACAATAAATGGGTGAAAATGGAGTGGAATCCGAGATTTTGATAAAAAGAAGAAAAAAAAAAAAGGAAAAAAAAACTGTTTAAACTGAAAAAAAAGTTGTCTTAACAGGGTGAAAAAATAGGTACTGGAATGATGGGCTCTTGATATCCAGAAGGTAAAAGCGACTTTAAGATAGAGATGGAAGATGCAGTTTCTAATGGTTGTAGACACACTGAGCATGTTCTTCTGTATATATATATATATATATATATATATATATATATATATATATATATATATATAATATACACATATATACATACATACAGTATATATAACACATATATAATATATAT
>NC_090751.1:70860974-70875974 GCF_036898095.1 Palaemon carinicauda
TTCACCTTCACAAAATAAATATAATTTATCACTAAAGAGAGCAGACGGTGCTTAACTAGACTATTCTTGTATATACTCGGCTCATACCAGATTTACAATACACATATAACTTTATTTACTCCTCCCGATACCAGAGAAATATTACATTCAGAAAAAAACCTCATAAGATGACATAATAAGCAACATACAGGGAAAATTCTATCATTCTTATTATAGGTTCAGTTTGTTTTTATCAAGTAAGGTGCAATTTTTGAAGTAACGCTAAGGCCCTTTATTCGAGGTCTCTCTCAAGGTATGACTTATTTTATAAAATAAGAAATTAAAGTAAGTAAATCATCCTTAAAGAAAGTAAATGCGTAGTATTCTCTCTCTCTCTCTCTCTCTCTCTCTCTCTCTCTCTCTCTCTCCTCAACAGCATAACTGGAAAACCTTTGCCATCCCTGACAAACAGAATGAAGGCATCACACGCTCATAAACTAAACTGCTGGCGCGCTTTTGTGCCCGTCTTTTTTAGGTGCCCGCCAAAATTCCATCAAAAGGGGGGGAAGCCTTATGTAAAAATGGAGTGAAGCGATTAGGAACCACATGCATGGAATGTGTGTGTTCGTCTCGCATTACCATATCAAAGAACATGCAGCAGCCAAGAGAGGCCTAACCCACAACGGCACTCAGCATTGTGATCCTTCCAGCTCTCCCCATGAAGGATGCTGGTGTCGCCCTCCTCTCATATTGACTCCAAACTAAATTGCTTTCAGACAGAGGAGGGCCTGGATGATCTCTCTCTCTCTCTCTCTCTCTCTCTCTCTCTCTCTCTCTCTCTCTCTCATATACAACTACATAAATTCATGTTATTAAAAAATAGTCGATTATATCCGTCTTGACTTGAAATACAATTATTAGTGGTTTCTACTGATTTCTGTGGATATAATTCTACTGGGAAAAGTAATTACACAAAGTAAGTCTGACATATAACTGAATCTATCCTCAAGAATTAATATAATTACTAACAGGAGTGAACAAGATATTTAAATGACTCTACCAAAAACCATGCACAAGACACTCTCTCTCTCTCTCAAGTTGAGAAGGTCCTTCAAGATTCTTTCATCGGTTGTATCAAAAAGTTTTTCTTTTTAGAAATTTCAAATAATTCTTGAAAAATATATACATACCGGTAATAAGTTTATTCTTAGATGGCCATTTCCCCCAAGGAATGGAATTATTAAGTGATGAATTGCTCAAACGAACCACCTGAAGATGCGCGTCGAGGTTGAGGCGGCTGTAAGGAAATTGTGAAACTGAAGCAAGCGAAAATGGCAGCGAGACAAAAACCCTTCATTCTCCAACTAGATGACAATTCTTCCGAGAATTTGTGCCTCCTTTTCCTTTAGTAGCAAAATTGACGACATAATTTCAGCTAATATTCATTCCCAAAACGAATAAAGCAAATAATATACGAAGAACACTTCTAATTTGAACAGATCTCAGGTCAAGTAACGCAATATTCTTGAAAAAGAAAAAGAAAAGAAAATAGAAATACCCAATTGCGATATAGATTAGACACTAACGTAAACATTACAATCAACAACATTTTTCCCTCCATTCCTTGTATATCCATCTACCAAAAGCATTCCGCTCTTGTACAACGAATTTGCAATGTAAATCTTCTTCAACAACCGAGATGCCCCTTCCTTCTGGTCCCCTAACAAATGATAAGAGCTCCTGATAGAAGACCGGGAATGAATAAACGAATGGAAAGGAAAGGGGGAATCCGAATGAACAAGGAAAAAGACACACACAAACGACGAACATAAAATAATTCCCACTTCCCATGCATACAAGCACCAGACGATATATAAAGGTACACATACTGTATATACTCGTGCAATATATATATATATATATATATACACACATATATATATATATATATATATATATATATATATATATATATACTGTATGGTATCACTGTTATTATTATTATTATTATTATTATATATTATATATATATATATATATATATATATACTGTATTATTATTATTATTATTATTATTATTATTATTAGCTAAGCTACAACCCTAGTTGGTAAAGCAGGATGCTACACACTCAAAGGCTCCAACATGGAAAATAGCAGTGAGGAAAAGAAATAGGGAAATAATTCTATGATCTTAGTTTCCTTGTATAACAGAAAAATGCTAAAACTCACGTAGTGTTGATATATAATCCTCTTCATGAAATAATCCCAGAAATACGTACCTGCAAAGATATAGGTTTATTACAAATGTGTAAACAAATATTATTATACCTATGTTTATATAAATACCTTAATTATAAATAAATGGTTGTTTTACAAGCAAACAGGTACACATATTGTAATATCATTGCCTTATGTAAATTACTCAACTAAAATGGAATCATTCCGCGTTTTATAATAATCAGAATCTAACTAACTAACTAACTATATATATATATATATATATATATATATATATATATATATATATATATACACACATATATATATATATATATATATATATATATATATATTATAAAAAAAACTAGAAACGCCATACGAATAAGAAATTAAATGAAAATTTACATGGACTTGCTCTTCTAATGAACTGACTATATTATCTTGAATAGGATAATAGTCATGGGATCATCTAAGTTTTCACGAGGGGACTGACGAATTCCGTGCTGAAATATGGGTCCATTTTTGTGCCTAACTAGTATTAACAAAAACATTTTGACGACATGGTGTTCTTGCATAATATATCCACAGACAAAATCATCAGTTCAAATAATAACAATAAATTTTCAATTCGACAAAACCTCATTTTGTAGAAGAAAGGACAAGTTTAGCAAGTCAGACCAGGTCAAATTAACCCTTCATCACAACCACACGACTATAACCCCCACCCCCCTTAACACAAACCTCTCCCAGCCACACTGTTATTTATGCATTTTGACACGGTAAATAACTTGTGAATGAGACCACCATAAATATTCTTTCCTTCGCCCCGCCCCTCCATATCAATCACACAATAGAAGCAACAAAAAATAAATATGACACGTACCATACGGAATTGGGGTTATGACAGTCTCCTTTTCAGTGTCCTCCCTCCCTCCCTCCCCCTTCTCAACCCACTTATTATATCCCCATTCAATAACCACCACCACTAAACCAGACTAACACATTATGGAGTGGCTGTACTCCTTCCATCCCTCCCCTCCACCCTCTCCTTTCCTCGGCTGAGGTGACGCTTTAAATATGAATTAATAAGGTGCAACAATGCCCCTTTCAAACCAAGCAGCGCCATAACATGCGGTCCATATCACCATATACATACATGTGTACCCATTCTCCCTCCCAGCCCACCCCTACCAGCCAGCCCCATACCCATTCCCTGACCCCTGGCCAACCTACCTAATTCTGACAATGCAAGGGTGGTAAAGAGGGAAATAATAAATAAGAATGGGGAGGGGGAGGATGAAGGACAGAGGGAGAGGAGGGGAGCAGAATAGTGATAATAACTTGTACTGCACTGTCACTAGAATAGGTGGAAAGGCGGTGCGATTTCTAGACGGGAAACAAAGGATTTGGAGAATAGATGGTAGTGCGAGGAACGTAAAAAGATAATGATTGACAATAAATCCTACGAAACATTACTTATTTTTGGCGTCATCTTTTTGGTCTTGCGTGGGAGAAAGTTCTTAAATTCATGCAAATCATGCATTTTACTCGTGACCAACCAACATTAGTTCCAGACGTGATTGAAATGCATCGCAACAAAGAATGATAAAAACACATGTGTGTGTGTGTGTGTGTGTGAGAGAGAGAGAGAGAGAGAGAGAGAGAGAGAGAGCACACACATACATATATATATATATATATATATATATATATATATATATATATATATATATATATATATACTGTATATATATATATATATATATGTGTGTGTGTGTGTGTGTGTGCGCGTGTATGTGTGTGTTTCTTTAACAGTGGTGACACCAGAAAAGTTCAACCTTCCTTTTCACCACGTTCTACGGTAGTGGCGATGCTAGCCCAATAACATTTATCAAGACATGTGACGTATGGTCCGGATTCAAATTCACTACCAGAAATAAGAAGCCAGAGTAATGCATATCTAGGCCACAGCACCTAGCATCCATTCCCCTTTTCGAAAAGGAGGCCGAGTTGTTTTACAGTGGATTATGTCAAGCCTGAAAAAGGATTAATCTTGGAAACTCACAATGGAAGTCCCCAAGAAAACCCTTTTGAGTTATAATCACCCATATATATATATATATATATATATATAAAACTAGTAAGATTTTCGCTTCTGGCAAGCTTAAGTTTAAGGATGAAGAGGACAGCAAGAAGACTTTGGATCATCTTATATATTTATTCTACACCAACGTTTTGGGAATTCATTCCCATCATCAGGGCTACATAAAACACGAAATCATGTTTACATTAGAAATTAATGATACATTGTTTGCTTAAAATTGCTTTAGTATAAAAATAAATATTAAAAAAATCCAAAAAAACTAATGTATGTATCATTGCCATATGTAAAAAATGCTCTTTTCAGAAACGAGCTCACCACAGCTCTCGGCACTCTGTATCCATATGTGAATTTCAAGTTTATATTAAAAAACCCTTTAAATATTGGCAAACTTTTCAGGTTCAAAGTCACCCTCCCGGAGTTGATGCGGTCCTTCGTTGTTTACAAGTATACTTGTCCAAAATGTAATTTTGGAAACTATATCGGGTCTACCCGACGATTACTGAAGGTCCGCATCGATTCCCATAGGGGTGTCAGTCATCTCACTGGTTCCATATTAAAATCCCAAGAATTTTCCTCAATAAGAAATCACTCAAACTCATGTAAAACTCATATCCAATACAACCATTTCAAAATTCTTTCCCAAACATCCAATTGCCTTTCGCTCCCTCTCTTGGAACCTCTTTACATCAAGGTACTGTCTCATTCCTTAAATAATCAAACCACCTCCACACCATTACATATTGCCTAACTGTCATTACCTATCATCCCTTGTTGATCTATTTTGTTTTGTTCGTAGTTAAAGCATTTTCTTCAAGAATTTTTTCAAATATTCTTATAGTTTTCAGCAACATCTCTTGACAGTGAGTTCGACCATTCATTTATATATATATATATATATATATATATATATGTATATTTTTGTTTTTTTGACATTCTATTCTGATCAAAAGTGTTTTTTATTATCATAAATGTAAAGGACCTCAGTTAGCCACATGTTTTTATATTCTTTTACCGTTTTTTTTTAATATTTTTTTTATACTAAAGCAATTTTAAGCAAACAATGTATCATTAATTTCTAATGTAAACATAATTTCGTGTTTTATGTAGCCCTGATGATGGGAATGGATTCCCGAAACGTTGGTGTAGAATAAATATGTAAGATGATCTGAAGTCTTCTTGCTGTCCTCTTCATCCTTATATATATATATATATATATATATATATATATATATATATATATATATATATATATATATATATATATATATATATATATATATATATATATATATATATATATATATATATATATGTATATATATATATATATATATATATATGTATATGTATATATAGTATATATAGTATGTATGTTATAGAAGTGTTAAGAAGTGAAGAGAGTAAGGAAGGCTGGCTCAAGAATTGAAGAGACAGTGAAAGATGGAAATGGAAGGTTGTTAAAAGGAGAGGAGGCAAGGAAAAGGTGGGAGGAATATTTTGAAAGTTTACTGAATGTTGAGGATAATAGGGAGGCAGATATAATTGCTGTTGCAGGTGTTGAGGTGCCGGTGATGGGAGATGAGAATGAGAGAGAGATTATAATAGAGGAAGTGAGGAGAGCACTAGATAAAACGAGAGTAGGAAAAGCATCTGGTATGGATGGTGTGAGAGCTGAGATGTTGAAGGAAGGGGGTGTGACTGTACTTGAATGGTTGGCGAGATTGTTTAATATGTGTTTTGTGTTTTGTGTTGTCAATGGTACCAGTAGATTGGGTTTGTGCATGTATTGTACCACTATATAAAGGTAAGGGAAATGTGCATGAGTGTTGTAATTCAAGATGTATTAGTTTGTTGAGTGTATGGTAGAGTACTGATTAATAAGATTAAAGATAAAACAGAGAACGCAATCTTAGAAGTAAAGGGTGGTTTCAGTAGAGGTAGGGGTTGTATGAATCAGATTTAGGCAGATATGCGAGAAATATTTAGCAAAAGGTAAGGAAGTGTATGTTGCGTTTATGGATCTGGAGAAAGCATATGATAGAGTTGATAGGGAAGCAATGTGGAATGTGATGAGGTTATATGGAGTTGGTAGAAGGTTGTTGCAAGCAGTGAAAAGTTTCTACAAAGGTAGTAAAGCATGTGTTAGGATAGGAAATGAAGTGAGCGATTGGTTTCCGGTGAGAGTGGGGCTGAGACAGGGATGTGTGATGTCGCCGTGGTTGTTTAACTTGTATTTTGATGGAGTGGTGAGAGAGGTGAATGCTCGAGTGCTTGGACAAGAATTAAAACTGGTAGACGGGATGATACTGTACTGGTTGCAGACACGGAAGAGAAGCTTGGCCGATTAGTAACAGAATTTGGAAGGGTGTGTGAGAGAAGGAAGTTGAGAGTTAATGTGGGTAAGAGTAAGGTTATGAGATGTACGAGAAGGGAAGGTGGTGCAAGGACGAATGTCATGTTGAATGCAGAGTTACTTGAGGAGCTGGATCAGTTTAAGTACTTGGGGTCTGTTGTTGCAGCAAATGGTGGCGTGGAAGCAGATGTACGTCAGAGAGTGAATGAAGATTGCAAAGTGTTGGGGGCAGTTAAGGGAGTAGTAAAAAATAGAGGGTTGGGCATGAATGTAAAGAGAGTTCTATATAAGAAAGTGATTGTACCAACTGTGATGTATGGATCAGAGTTGTGGGGAATGAAAGTGACGGAGAGACAGTAATTGAATGTGTTTGAGATGAAGTGTCTAAGGAGTATGGCTGGTGTATCTCGAGTAGTTAGGGTTAGGAACGAAGTGGTGAGGGTGAGAACGGGTGTAAGAAATGAGTTAGCAGCTAGAGTGGATATGAATGTGTTGAGGTGCTTTGGCCATGTTGAGAGAATGGAAAATGGCTGTCTGCTAAAGGTGATGAATGCAAGAGTTGATGGGAGAAGTACAAGAGGAAGGCCAAGGTTTGGGTGGATGGATGGATGGAGTGAAGAAAGCTCTGGGTGATAGGAGGATAGATGTGAGAGAGGCAAGAGAGCGTGCTAGAAATAGAAATGAATGGCGAGCGATTGTGACGCAGTTCCGGTAGGCCCTGCTGCTTCCTCCGGTGCCTTAGATGACCGCGGAGGTAGCAGCAGTAGGGGATTCAGCGTTATGAAGCTTCATCTGTGGTGGATAACAAGGGAGGGTGGGCTGTGGCCCCCTAGCAGTACCAGGTGAACTCGGTTGAGTCCCTTGTCAGGCTGGGAGGAACGTAGAGAGGCGAGGTCCCCTTTTTTTATGTTTCATTTGTTGATGTCGGCTACCCCCCCAAAATTGGGGGAAGTGCCTTGGTATATGTATGTACATTTATATATATATATATATATATATATATATATATATATATATATATATATATATATATATATATATATATATATATATATATATATATATATATGTATATACATATATATATATATATATATATATATACATACAGTATATATATGCATGTAAAAAACGGAAAAATTATAATGTTGAGTAAATCTCAATTACATTTGTCTCCCACTTCTAGTGATGATTCATTCATTATTTTCATCTTCACAGTTCTTTCTATATCCAAGCGCCACATGTTCCATGCGAGTTATAACATTATGTGTGTGTGTGTGTGTGTGTGTGTGTGTGTATAGAAATCACGAAATTTGACCAGTGATAAGAATAAAATGTATTATAGCCAGGGAAGGAAAAACAAGAACATCCACAAGTATACATGGACTTCACCATGTGGTAATTACAAAAATCAGATAGATCACACTGCCATCAATAAAGAGAGAAGGAGGACACTGAGAAATGTAAGAAGCTATAGAGGTGCAGACATTGGTAGTGATCAACAGCTTCTCATTGCCACACTGAAATTAAAACTGAAAGCAAAAGACTTTAAGAGATGAAGAACAGACAATAAATGAACAATGGTGTGATATTAAGAACATATATCAGTCAGTTGCTAGTGAAGTCTTGGGACACGCAGTTACAAGGAGAAAGCCATGGATATCAAATGACACTTGGGACACTATAAAAAGGAAACAAAGACAGAAATCGATTGTTGAAAGTTTCCAAATAAGTAATGAAAATTTCAAGGTAGAGCGTGCTAAGTATTCCATTATTGACAGTAACATCAAATGAAATGCCAGGAATGACTGGAGAGAATATTTAGACAGTAAAGCAAATGAGGCTGACAAAGCTATAAATTCAGGAAGTGGCTATGGTGTAAGAATTGCCCATAGAATTAAGCTGATGAAGACCTTGATGTGCCCATGAATGAATCCAGTGTGTTTGAAGTTGAAGCTATCCTAAAAAAACTGGAGATAGAAACCCCCGGGATACGATGGAATAACTGCCGAGATGATACTGGCCGAAAATGAAGTGACTCTCAGACTACTTACAAGATTATTTTGTAGAATGTGGCATGAAGAGGCAAAATCTGATGAATGGGAGTTACGGGTATTGGTGGAAAAAAAAAAGAGAGAGAGAAAGACCTGGCTGATTGCAATAAATACAGAGGCATAACACTTGCGTCAGTTGTAATGAAAATATATATATTATGGTTATTCTAAAGAGACTAGAGAGAAAGATTGATGAAAAGCAGAGAGATGAACAAACAGGATTTAGAAAAGGTAGAACTTGCACTGGCCAAATTTTCATTTTGAGACATGTTGTACAGCAATGCTTACAATGTAGAAATCCCCTTTTGCTAACATTTGTGGACTATGAAAAAGCCTTTGATAATGTGCACTGGCCAATTTTGTGGAGAGTCCTGCATTATTATGGAATTCCTCCTAAATATGTAAATTTGTATAAGTCTGTTCATGAGCATAGCAAGAACAAAGTTAATGTTAATGGAGTCTTATCAGATGAATTTCCAGTGAACAGCGGAGTACTCCAAGGGAATGTGTTGTCACCTATGTTTTTTATTCTCCTCATGGATTTTGTAATATGTAGAACAGCCAGAGATGATGGAAAAGGATTGGACTGGATTGGTGATAGGAATTTAGCAGACCTAGAGTATGCTGATGATGCTGTCCTTGTTAGCAGAACACCACAAGATTGGCAATGCTTGCTTACCGGAATGCACGAAATATCACATGAGGTTGGGCTCAAGATAAATAGAAGAAAGACACAGATGATGAGAACGGAGTATGCAATGGAAGATGAAATATTGGAAGGAAAAAGGATTAATGAGGTAGAATCATTAAGTATTTGGGAACTATGATCTCAAATACAGGGACTTTAGAATTAGAGTTTAGTGAAGGATTGAAAAAAGCAAATCAGATAATGACTATGTTAAGTAAAATTAGGAAATAAATTCGCCTGAAATTACATATAAAAATCAGACTATATATCAGTTTAGTGAGGTCGGTGTTACTCTATGGACACAAGTTATGGTATGACAATGAAACAATCTCCAATCGATTTTGTATATTTGAGAACAAAGTCCTCAGAAGGATACTTGGATTTAAATGGCATGACAGGATTAGAAATGGGACTATACGAGAGATTACTCGAGTGCCATATGTGGACGAGATCATGATGAGGGGTAGATGGTGATGGCTTGGGCATGCTATTCGCACGCCAAGAGAGAGTAGCTCATCAAATGTTCAGCTGGGCTCCACAAGGCACTAAAAGAGTTGGAAGATCCAGGCCTACATGGCTGAGGACAATGAAGTGCGTAGTAGATGATGATGAATGGAGAAGTATTGAATTAAAAGCTCAAGATAGAGATGACTGGCGAAATCTAACCGAGGACCTTTGCGTCAGAAGTTGAAGATGATGACTTTCGTCCATTAGGGAGGGGGCATCAACAGACTCAACAAAGAGAATACATATACACGACCTTGCATATACAAAGACATCCTATCTACACACATGTCAGTTTCTTGATAATTCCAGAAAAGTCAGATTTAGATAAAAGAATAATACCGGATTAACGGTAAACAGACCAGGGCTTAGATTTAAATTTTGACCTTTGGTACAAGAGATTAAAACGGATTCAACAATATTCCTTGGGGTAGTGTCATTTACAGGGATTATTTTACCCGTCCCTGACCATCCAATTCTATGACAAAAGCCTAACCAGTGGGAGGCCAAGACATTATTAAGAGAACCCCTAGAGACGGCCACCTTATGCTGTTTTATTCTGACTGAAATACCTTTGGATGTTTGGCCGACACAGAATAAGTTACAATCTGAACAAGGAATACTAGGTACTATATTATTATCATTTCCAGAACAATTCTTAATAAACATATTTCTAAGGTACAATTATACAGCATTTAAACACTGCCCTAACATCTATTTTTTTTTTTTTCAAAAGGGGCATGGCATCTAAAAAATAATCATAAAATGGTAAGCATTATATGTTATAATTGTTTACTTTTTCTCTAACTGTACAATAAAATGCTTTCTTAGACTTATTCGCGTGGTTTTCTAGAAAATATTTGGGATAGCAGATATTAGTAGCAATTCCTTCAATTTTAGTGAATTCATCTTCTACGTACCCAGGGCTACATATTGTAAGAGAGAGAGAGAGAGAGAGAGAGAGAGAGAGAGAGAGAGAGAGAGAGAGAGAGAGAGAGAGATTATTTTTTTTACCAACGATGCGAATGACCTTTCACTTTCAGAATGTCATGCTAAGCGTCATTGATTAAAGTCAGGTAAATAATATCTGCCCATAATTATGAGCTACAAAAAGTGTCAGAGAGAGAGAGAGAGAGAGAGAGAGAGAGAGAGAGAGAGAGAGAGCAGGCTATAGCATAACCAATTAAAACCAGACTGCTGGACAACGCTTAAAAGCTATTCCATATTAGCACTTAACTTTCAGTTATGTACCTCACGAGGCAAAAAAAAAAAAAAAAAACATCGAACGAGAAGTTAAAAAAAAAGAGAACCAAACGCGGTCCGAATTCGATTCTTGATTCGTTTTTCAATGAAATTTATAAAACACCTACATAATACAGATTACGAGAGAGAGAGAGAGAGAGAGAGAGAGAGAGAGAGAGAGAGAGAGTCTGTTTGACATTATGATCCCAAAGTAAAAAATAATGACCGTTAACCGTAAAGCCATTAATGAAATGAGGGGGTAACAAAGTCTGAATGGGAAAACAATAACGAATCCTCAGAATGAGGGGCAATGTTGATTTGACTCAACATGAAAACGTGGGTACGTAGCATTTGTAGGGACCACAGGCAAAGATGTCGATATAAAATTAATGAAAAAATAAAATGGCCTCTACTTTCAGAGCAAAGATGCCATTACATGTGAAAAACTGGTGAGTACTTTCGTTAGAAAATTATGTCAACAGGGATCAGGCAGAGTTGATATATAGAGTTGAATGTAGAGTTAAAAGATTATGAAGTTATCAGTGGGAAGAATTTTCAATTTCACAGAGCAATAGTAAACAAGGGAAGAAAGCGAAGGAAAGAGGGAAAAGGAGCACGAGAGGTTGCCTTGAGGCGCAGGAAGGTGGTGTCGGGGGTGGGGATGCTGGGGCCCTTTCTCCAACCCAACCCCTCACCTGCACTACCCCGGAGTGACACAAAGCGTGCTGAGTGCACACCCATGTTCACTACTGGAGGACATCCTAATCCACTCACTAACCGTGTTGTCGTATTGCAACTATCATTATCACACTAATGCAACCATTCCCAATCATGTGGATACCAATGGTATTCTAATCTCACTACTGTACTAAGAGATTTAAAATACACGTAATTATACTTCTCATATATATTACACACACACACACACACTCACACACACACACACACACATATATATATATATATATATATATATATATATATATATATATATATATATATAAAGGAATAACTTTACTTCAAAACTGTGTTCCTGTGAGTTAACTAGCCAGAAGCAGAAGCAAGATGAGACACTAACTTTAAACCAAACTAAAGTATACTTGAATAACAAAATAATGGAATTGCTAAACCCCCCCCCTCTCTCTCTCTCTCTCTCTCTCTCTCTCTCTCTCTCTCTCTCTCTCCTCTCTCTCTCTCTCTCTCTCTCTCTCTCTCTCTCTCTCTTTCTCTAATAATAATTATGAAAAAAATAAAAATAAGTGGGGACTGAAATCAAATCGATAAATCGTCGTTAATTATAATACTTCTAATCTATATATTATTTAGATTATCTATCGAATTTTAACCTTGCAGGACTTACAGCTTCAAATTAGAACTTGTAAGAAGGCAACAGAGCAGAACCACGAGAGGGGGAAAAAAAATTCCAGCTACGTATTACCAGTGGTCGCTTCACTCCTCTAACCCCTCGAAAAAAATCCACCCGATGGATTACTTTGCATTTCTAGTCGTGTGCTTCGAGGCTATTCATAGAATACATGGTTCAAAAGAATACCATCTGTCCTATTTTTAAGAGATTGATAATGATTTAGTTTTGTGGCATTAACATGTCTAATCCTCCGAAAAATTGGTGTATTTCGTCCAAGAGTTAAAGCTCCCAAGAATCATTGCGAGTATCTAAGCATTACTTCCTAAATTCGCCCAAGAATCATTGTGAGTATCTAAGCATTACTTCCCAAATTCGCCCAAGAATCATTGTGAGTATCTAAGCATTACTTCCCAAATTCGCCCAAGAATCATTGTGAGTATCTAAGCATTACTTCCCAAATTCGCCCAAGAATCATTGTGAGTATCCAAGCATTACTTCCTAAATTCGCCCAAGAATCATTGAGAGTATCTAAGCATTACTTCCCAAATTCGCCCAAGAATCATTGTGAGTATCTAAGCATTACTTCCCAAATTCGCCCAAGAATCATTGTGAGTATCTAAGCATTACTTCCCAAATTCGCCCAAGAATCATTGTGAGTATCTAAGCATTACTTCCCAAATTCGCCAGAGAATCATTGTGAATATCTAACCATTACTACCCAAATTCACCCATGAATCATTGTGAGTATCTAAGCATTACTACCCAAATTCGCCCAAGAATCATTGTGAGTATCTAAGCATTACTACCCAAATTCCCCCAAGAATCATTGTGAGTATCTAAGCATTACTTCCCAAATTCGCTCAAGAAGCATTGTGAGTATCTAAGCATTACTTCCTAAATTCGCCCAAGAATCATTGTGAGTATCTAAGCATTACTTCCCAAATTCGCCCATGAATCATTGTGAGTATCTAAGCATTACTTCCCAAATTCGCCCAAGAATCATTGTGAGTATCTAAGCATTACTTCCTAAATTCACCCAAGAATCATTGTGAGTATCTAACCATTACTTCCCAAATTCGCCCAAGAATCACTGTGAGTATCTAAGCATTACTTCCCAAATTCGCCCAAGAATCATTGTGAGTATCTAAGCATTACTTCCCAAATTCGCCCAAGAATCATTGTGAGTATCTAAGCATTACTTCCTAAATTCGCCCAAGAATCATTGTGAGTATCTAAGCATTACTTCCAAAATTCGCCCAAGAAGCATTGGGAGTATCTAAGCATTACTTCCCAGATTCGCCCAAGAAGCATTGTGAGTATCTAAGCATTACTTCCCAGATTCGCCCAAGAAGCATTGTGAGTATCTAAGCATTACTTCCAAAATTCGCCCAAGAAGCATTGTGAGTATCTAAGCATTACTTCCAAAATTCGCCTAAGAATCATTGTGAGTATCTAAGCATTACTTCCCAAATTCGCCCAAGAATCATTGTGAGTATCTAACCATTACTTCCTAAATTCGCCCAAGAATCATTGTGAGTATCTAAGCATTACTTCCTAAATTCGCCCAAGAATCATTGTGAGTATCTAAGCATTACTTCCCAAATTCGCCCAAGAATCATTGTGAGTATCTAACCATTACTTCCTAAATTCGCCCAAGAATCATTGTGAGTATCTAAGCATTACTTCCTAAATTCGCCCAAGAATCATTGTGAGTATCTAAGCATTACTTCCCAAATTCGCCCAAGAATCATTGTGAGTATCTAAGCATTACTTCCCAAATTCGCCCAAGAATCATTGTGAGTATCTAAGCATTACTACCCAAATTCGCCCAAGAATCATTGTGAGTATCTAAGAATTACTTCCCAAATTCGCCCAAGAAGCATTGTGAGTATCTAAGCATTACTACCCAAATTCGCCCATGAATCATTGTGAGTATCTAAGCATTACTACCCAAATTCAGCCAAGAATCATTGTGAGCATCTAAGCATTACTTCCCAATTTCGCCCAAGAATCATTGTGAGTATCTAAGCATTACTTCCCAAATTCGCCCAAGAAGCATTGTGAGTATCTAAGCATTACTTCCCAAATTTGCCCAAGAATCATTGTGAGTATCTAACCATTACTTCCTAAATTCGCCCAAGAATCATTGTGAGTATCTAAGCATTACTTCCTAAATTGGCCCAAGAATCATTGTGAGTATCTAAGCATTACTTCCTAAATTCGCCCAAGAATCATTGTGAGTATCTAACCATTACTTCCTAAATTCGCCCAAGAATCATTGTGAGTATCTAAGCATTACTACCCAAATTCGCCCAAGAATCATTGTGAGTATCTAAGCATTACTTCCCAAATTCGCCCAAGAATCATTGTAAGTATCTAAGCATTACTTCCCAAATTCGCTCAAGAATCATTGTGAGTATCTAAGCATTACTACCCAAATTCGCCCATGAATCATTGTGAGTATCTAAGCATTACTACCCAAATTCAGCC